>NC_056725.1:638661859-638741859 GCF_019279795.1 Protopterus annectens
CTCCATGAACAGTATAATACAATATAGGTTACAAAATGCAAATAAAGGTTGCTAAGTGAAATACCATACAGTATAGGTTGCAAAATAGAAAATAAAGGTTACAAAGTGAAATACAAGAGTAGGGTTCATACATTCGAGAGTTGCAGAGTGTAATATACATTATGAGACAGTTTAACAACTTGACGACAGAGTGTTTTTTTTTTTTTTGATGAAACAATATTTACATGCTTGGAGTCAATTAAAGTCTGCTAGTTCTGGACCTTTTGTGAAATAAGAATAAGTATGAGAGTATAGTGGAGTGGGGGTAAGGAGAGCTTAGTGGGGAGACCCTAGAATTTAAGTGGGGTGAAAGCAGGAGCATTTCCATTTGGAAGATAGGTGAAGAAAAAGTTGAGTTTTGAAGGATTCAGTGTTGGGTATAGTCCTAAGTGAAGGAGGCAGAGAGTTCAATTTTTTACCTAGAGAAAAGGAGAGTAAAAGCTGGCCAGCAGGTCGTTTGGGTTTAAGAATGGAGGTTAGGTTTTGGTGTTCAGATCTCAGTGATCTGCTAGGGATGTATGGAGGAAGGATGTCCTTTAAGGCTGGGCATTTATCAGGGGAGAATATTAGTTTGTGAGCAGTGGTTAGTTGTAGACAGTCTAGGTGGTTAGGGAGTTCTAACCAGTTCAGAGAGTGAAGGCTGAGGCAGTGGTGAGTTGATGTTTTGGATTTGGTGGCAAATTTAGAGATCTTATTATAGCAAGCTTCGAGCTTAGAGGTGTTGGTAACAGACAAATTGGTTAGAAGAGGGGCTCCATATAGAAGGGAAGGTAGGAGGTAGGTGGTTGCCAGGGTATGCCTAGTGGAAATGGAAAGAAAGTGATTGTTCCTATATAGCATACCTAGCTTTTGGTGGGTTTTCTTTATGTTTTGTTGTATGTGAAGATCAGATTTGAGGTGTTCATCTATGGTAATGCCAAGGAGTTTTGCAGAGGGGACCACTTCAATGACAGTGTTAGTTTGGCTTAGGACATTGAAAGTGTTTTTGTCCAAAGAGGAAACCTTGGAGGGGAGAAAAATTAGTATTTTGGATTTATTGGAGTTGAGAGAAAGGTGGTTTTGGTGCATCCAGTTCTCTGTAGTGGTACAGGCTAATTGGGTTTTGGTCAGTAGTTCAGGAAAGTTTGGGGCAGAGCAGACCAAGGTAGAGTCATCAGCGTATTGGATGACTGTGGTGTCAGGGATGAAGGTGTGAAGGTTATTTATAAAGATGTTGAAAAGCATGGGTCCAGGGATGAACCCCTGGGGAACGCCAGTAGGTGTAGGCAAGAAGGAAGAGAAGGAGTTCTTCCATTTGACTGCTTGAGATCTATCAGATAGGTAACTGGAGAACCAGGAAAGAGTATTTGGGGAGAGATTGAGATTAGCCAGATGATGAAGAAGGTGAGTGTGGGAGATGGTGTCAAAGGCTTTTGAAAGATCTAGCAGTACTGTGGATACAATGAGTCCAGAGTCTCATGCTTGATTGACAGTTTCTAGGAAGGATAGTAGGGCAGTTATGGTACTGTGGCCAGGACGGAAGCCATGCTGGATGGGTGTTAGGAGGTGATTTTGAATTAGATAAAGTAAAAGTTGGTGGTGGACACATATTTCTAGAATTTTAGATATTGGAGAGAGTAGGGCGATGGGGCGGAAGTTAGAAATAATGGTGTTTTTGCCTCCTTTGTGAAGAGGTAAGATGTAGGCTGAATGCCAGAGTTTTGGTACGTATGACTCATTTAAGGATCTGTTAATCAGAATACTAATTGGGAGAGCGATACCTTCAGCTGCATGTTTGAGGAAGGAAGAGGGAATGTTGTCAGGGGCATTAGAGCATGGCTTTAGCTTGGATAGAAGCTTTTTTTTAAAAGTGGTGGAAACAGGTTTGAGATGGAAATTGAGGGGATTGTAGTTTAGGTTGTTGGGTGAAGTGAAAAGGGAGTTAGGTGGGTTGTTATTAGGGAATGTTTTGGTTAGCTTAGCTATGGATTCAGTAAAGAAGGTATTGAAGTGGGAGCTCAGTTCACTGTTGGATAGATTAGGGTCAGGGCAAGGGTTGTTTCGAGATCCGGGATGAAGTAGGGAGTTGACTGATTTCCAGAATTGTTTTGTGTTTTTATTGTTATTGGACTGGAGTTTATTATAATATTTTTTTTTGTCCTTGGTAATAAGTTTTTTTACTTGGTTGCGGAGTTGGGTATATAGGAGTAAAGTAGAGGACAATTTATTTTTCTGATAGAGCTTCCAGGATTTGTCTCGCATAATTTGTTTAGTTTCTTTGGTCAGCCATGGTGCAGAATTAGTTTTGATTCGCTTATTTCTTAGGGGGGGGGCTACGGAGTTAAGAGTATCTAGGAAGATAAAGTTAAAATGCTCAACAGCATTGTCGAGTGGGAGAGTATTTAGAGGTTGCCAGTTAATTTGTTTAAAGATGTTAGAAAAAATTAAGGGGTTGAAGTTGTTGAGGTTACGAGTTTGAATGTAGAGATGTTGGTGTTGGATGGAGCTACTTGATCGATGGATGAAGGCAGGGAGATGGTCACTAAAGGTGTCAGGGATATTGCCACAGAGAGTGATTTTGTTTGGATGGGAGACTAGAATCCAATCTAAGATGAACCATGGGGGGTGATTTTTGTTAGGGCGAGTAGTTGAAGAGATTACTTGGGTGAAGTTTAGAAGGTTAATGGAAAGTGAGGGGGATGGTGTGTTAATTTTATTCCAGTCGATATTGACATCGCCTAGGATATAGGTTTCATATTTTATTTTAGTTGAGGCCCAGTATAGAATATCTTCAAGGGTGGAGATATTGTTGCCTGGGGAGATGTATAAGGAAATGAAGCAGATATTTTTATGTTTATTTAATCGAAGAAGGCTTGCTGTGATTTCGGAATTTTTGAAATTGGGGTAGGGATTTGAAGAGGAATTAGAGAGAAAAGATTGGAGTAAATTAGAGCAGAGCCTTTGCCTTTTTTGTTTAAACAGTCACTTCTGAGGATATGGTAACCAGGAGGTAATATTTCAGAGTCAGTGATATGGGGTTTTAGCCAAGTTTCAGATATGGCTAGGATGTCGGGTTGATTGTGATTAATCCAGGCTTGTACATGGTGACATTTGTTGTTAAGGCTCTGGGCACTGATAGTGAAGATCTTCAGAGTGCTAAGGGGGGAAGTGGGATGACAAGAGAAAGGGTGGGGAGTATTATTTGTTGTAGGTGAGGAAGAGGGTAGAGGGATGGAATAGTTTGTGCTGAGGCAAGGGCCAGGGTTAGGATGAATGTCTCCAGATAAGGCCAGGACATTGTAGGTGATAAGTTTTGGTCTGTAAGGCTTGTATAGCAGGTATTTGTTAGGGTTTAGCAGAAGTTTCAGAGAGAGAGTTTTAGTTGAGGTATAGAATAGTTTGGGATGAAAAAGATGCAATAGGTTGGGTGGAATAAGGGAGGAGGATATGGAGTGAAAGTGTGGGAGTTGGAGAGGTTGTGGTTGGGGGTTAGGGATAGTTTGAGTAGTAGGGAGGAATGGAGGAGCATTATGGGAGTAAGAAGTAGCAAGATACAGAGGTATTAGTAAGATGAGAAGGGAGCTAGGGAGTTGAATAGTTAAGGGGAGTTGGTAGGGCATGTTAGGATAGGGTAGGGTAATGTACAGTGAAGAGAAGAATAATGTGGAATGCTAGTTGAGAAGGGAAGGTCTAGAAGTGAATGGAGAGAGTTAGATATTGTAGGCAAGGATAATGGAAGAATGAGTGTATAGGGGTATAGGAAAATTGTAGTGGGAGGAGTAGTAGTGGGAGGGGAAAGAGGTGGAGTGTTCTCTGATTAGAGAATAGGGGAGGGGTAATTGGAAGAGGACTGTGATTGGATAGTAGGTTTGGTAGGAGGAGTTTGTTAGGTATAAATGTAGATGTGCTGGGGCGGGTGGAAATTGGGGGCAGGTTAGGGGAGCGGAGTGAGCCCGTAGGGCGAACGGAGCGGGTTCAGACAGGTAAGTGAGCCAGTCAACCAAAAACTAACAATAAGCAGTCGATTACTGAGTTCCTTAGTTGAGACAGGATAGGTCAAGGGGGATAGGTAATATTGGTTGTGAAGGTAAGTAGTAGCAAAGCAAAGTAAGCAGTGAGTAGCAGGTAGAGATAGGGCAGAAAGACACTTCACAAGCCTAGGACAGAGACATTAAAAAGCTATGGAGATCAGGGAAGAATGGAAGAGTTACGTACTGTCCTAGTTTAGAATGCCATCTAGTGGTCAGTTAGAGTAATAACAACAGAGGCAAGTGAGCAGAGAGATATATCAGGGTTAGGGAAGGCTCTTAAGGAATAGTTTCAAGAGTCAGCACAGACGTGATAAAGGATCTAAATGCTAGGGGATAGAGAGGGGAGAGAATGGCTGCTGGGTATCCTGGCTAAGGTAGCATATAGTACGTACATTAGATATTAAGCAAGTGTTTAAATAATACCACTTTTAACACATACTTTCTTGCCTCCTAGTGAACAGGGTTCATTAAGCAGGACGGCAAGTCTTTATGCTATAGTAGACTTGAATGGATTTGGTCTGCAGGGAGTCCTTTCACCAGGTAGGTATGTTCAAGGTTTAGTGTAGGATAGAAGGTTCAAACCTAGGAACAGTGGGGACAAGGGGAAAAAAATCAAACTGGATCAAAGTGGAGAGGGATGAATACAAAACGGGGGGCGGGGTTCAGAAGCTAAGGAGAAAGTAGGATTTTGAGTGCAGATACTTAAGGAGAATAACAAAAACTATACAGAATCAAGGGAGCCCGCAGGATTTTTTCCAGGGGGGTGCAAAACCCAGAGCCCCGCCCATGCAGCCCCACCCACGTAGCCACACCCCTACCCCCACTGCCCCTCCCCCTACCCCACACAGCCCCGCCCCCACACAGTCCCTCACATACACACACACACAGCCATTCCAGCAGTGTCCCATTACTTGGTTATTTCTCACCATTTGCCACAGACACTGTTCAAATCTATCAGTATGCATACTGTCTTATGCTTTACTTCTACAATGATTACAGATATTTGGATTTAATTCACAACTTTTATTTCAAATTTTATAGCAGAAACACTGCAGCACGCATTTCACATTTACTAAACAAAGCAACAGACTTGCAATGAAAACAGACTTAGCATTAAAACTTCTCTGCATTTGATACTCACATTGATGGAAACAGCATTGAAACCCACATTCAAAGAGAATGCATCTGGGCAGTGGCAGGTTAAGTTTACCTTTGGGCCATTTTCAAAGCATATCAAATGCACACATTTTTAGGCCCATGCAAAAGTATGGTGATTCATGTTCCTGATGGGAGATAGGAAATTCACCCCGGGGATCACTTCTGTGGCTATGCTTGACAGTGGCACAGGAAAATAATTTTCTTGGGTGGCGAAAGCCAGGGTACCTTTGGTTAGGCTTATATAGGCCCAATAGCCTAGTACCTACCTATGAAACTATAATTGAATTATATCCCTTGTACAGCACCTGCACCACCTGTTAGAGTGTATTTTAAATTTACAGTTTTGAACATTTTCCAGTAAGCAGTGAAACAATTCAAAACATATGAACCAGTAACGACAAACTGCCTAATTCAGAACATTTCAAACATAAAAAGCCACTCAAACTTCTATCATTATAATCCACCAATATTACTCCATATGCACAATCTCTGCAGTCTGCAGAAGTCATCTGAATTCCACATTACAAAGATCTGAAACTAATGAAGAGATTGTTGCTATAAAACATACATTTCAGTGTTTCATCTACAAATGTAGTGCCCATTGCCCTAGAAGAATAAATTGCCCATGTTACGTTAAAAGAAATGGTATGCTGGTATATTGCAACAGGGAATATGTAACAAGCTGAAATCAGTTCCCATTCCCAAATATTTGTACTCTTGCTGAAGTTGTTTTATATCACATTCTTTTACCAAACTGATGTTTTCTTGGTGCTGCAGTTTTCCTGATTTAAAGGTTTGTTTTGCACATTTATCAAGACTAAATGACACTCTCTTATATCGTCTGACTTGCAGTTGTGCTTTCAGTTCCTCCTCTGAGCTGTACAGTTTTAAATCATTGACAAAGAGAAGATGAGAGGTCTTTACACGCTGTTGCTTTCTAGGATCCAAATTATAGGGCAAAACAGAGTAGCAGCAGTAACAGAGTCACTCTGGAGTATTCCCCATTGAAGTTTTTCCCTGAAATAATAATTTGTCCTTCATCATGGCTTAATTGCAAAGTGCTCTACCACTGTTTCATGGTCACTGTCATGTAATCGATCAGTGTAAAGTGTATTTTATACATTTTAAAGTGCTCTTTTATACATTAATGTGTGATACTATCAAATGTTTTTGTAGTCAATCCATGTTGTACTTATTCTTGCCTATTTTACAATTCTCCACTATGACTTTAACAATAAATGATTTTTTATTCCATATGACTTTAACCGTCCTTTTGTTCCATTGCCATAACTGAGCTTTCTTCTAAATGACTATAAACTCAGTCAGCATAAATTCCAGTGTACAGTTTATACAGTGTCATCTTACTCCAAGTTGGAGTCTCCAACTTTGATTTGTGTAGCTACACAGGTTTTCTCCAAAAACACTAAAATCCAGGCTGAACTTAACTTTGCTTAACCACATAGGTGGTAATCCATTGGCACGGAAGAAGTAATTAGGGATTTGGGGACCCACATAGATAGTAATCTCTCCTTTGATAATCACGTTGCCAAAGTAGTTAGA
Organism: Protopterus annectens; assembly: GCF_019279795.1. Taxonomy (NCBI): domain Eukaryota; kingdom Metazoa; phylum Chordata; order Ceratodontiformes; family Protopteridae; genus Protopterus; species Protopterus annectens. The sequence continues at coordinate 638,668,627 of NC_056725.1, forward strand.
AAGACCTTCTACATAGCCCACCTTATCACGAAAGGGTTCGCATCTAGATCAAGAGAGGTCATTGTGCCCCTCTACTCATCAGGCCCATAACTGAATACAATGCCCCTTTTGGGATGTACCTTACCCGACACCTGCAGCAACTGGAGAGACCCCAAAAGTACCTCACCAAGAGGATCACGGGCCACAAACAGATGTCCTATGCAGCTCAACTAAAGAAACTCCAGCTTTACTCAGTTGCTTACCGCCTACTCAGAGGCGATCTATGCCTGACGTACAAAGCCATGTCTAACTCAGAATTAATGGACATGCTCCACCTCAAAAAATCCAAATCTCTTAGAGCTACACGCTCCAGGGACTCAGTACAAAAATAAATAGGACATGCTGGAGGGACAGATTCATATCCCAGAGGCTCCCCTCACTCTGGAATAGAATTCCAATTCATGTTAAACATAGCCCCTCGCTGACCCTCTTCAAGCATGGATGCGAAATCGCAAATTCACCCCTGGGATCTCTTCTGTGTCCCTGCTTGACAGAGGCACTGTAAACTAATCTTAAAGGGCTACCTTCTGTGATCTACTATAATACAGAGGCACAGTAGGCTAATCTAATAGGGAGGCGAAAGCCAAATACATTCTGGCTAGGCTTATAAATGCCCTAGGGCAGATAGCCTAGTATCTACCTATGAACCTATTCCAGATGGTTTTGAAAGAAATCATAGCTCAAAAGCTTTTTGGATTCACTCTAAATAAACGTAAGCAATGAATAATTAATGAAACTGCATGAAGTACCCATGGGCCTGGCAACATATTTTTTCTTTCCCCTAAATGACCCTGTACAACAATGTCTCAATTAGTTTAATGCCTTTTTTCCATTGGGTCAGTTAAGGTAAAATAAAGTTATGTTAAGTCCACATATATCACTTGTTTAATTTGCAGTCTTTGTACTGTCTTTGTACTGGCTGCTTCTGAAAAAAATAAGTTTCTTTCAGAAATTAAAGAATTCTGTTAGTCAATAAAAGTATCATTATTGAAAATGCATAGCTTCCAAATGTCACTGCTAATAGCAACCTTGAATTTTCTAACAGTGCACTAGCAAAGGATATAAGCAAAATTAAAATGTATGATTGATAGCAGGAAACCTTTAGTCAATAAATCATTTAGTAAACAATCCATGACCTTTTCTGTAATTCCTAAAGTGATTTAAAACACAGAATAATCAAATTTTTAATGAATTAAGTCACATTAGTGTATATCTATAGCTACATCTGTCTATCTATATTATATAATACTATAAGGAATGACAGCAATAACCAGATCAAAACTGTACATCAGAAAACTGAATCAACATACTACAAAATAACAAATTTTTTATCACAGCCACTGCATGCTTCCTGCACATCACCTGCTAAATAAGTTGGGATGGATACTCCTTGCCAATAGAATAAAATGCAACTATCTCACTTTTACCTTCGAACTGCTATACAACTGATGAAGCTTTTATGATTTACAACATAATTGATTGCTCTGGTGCCATGTTACTAAAAAAAGTATTCCAGAAGAAGCTTTCCTCCAAGGAAATCGTACAGTAATACCAGTATGAGATGCACAGAGTGAGTTACAGCAGGCTGATCTAGGCAGTAAAAGAATAAACAGGAAAAAAATCTATACAAAGCACACTACATTTTAATCATTTCAGTTTTCTATTGAAAGACACAGTTTGAAGTGCTAGTGTTGTTTCAGAGCTCTGGTTTAGATGTCTTTATATAAAAAAATCTCATTTAAGTAGTTTACTGTCCAAAAGTGACAATCACACATCTCTTCTATGCAAAAAAGAAGACAGACCTGTGCAGTTAATATTTCCGGGTAAAAGAGGGATCATTCATGTGCGATGTGGAAATCTAAAGTACTGGGATTTTTTTTTCTGTTTAATACCACACAATCTGTTGTTAGAATAATAAAAGTACTTGTGCTTATGAAATCTTGCCTTTATCATTAATACAGCGTGGGCGTTAAAAACTACACAGCAGCTGAGCTTTCACAGCACCGATTTGATTAGGAGGGAAAATTACCTTAACTCCATAAGTTGGTTTTAAACATACTCGTTCGTGTCCAACACACTTTCTTTATAATTATATTGGTGGTATTGGTATATCAATTTTATAGCAGCCTCTGCACCATTTTGGTACATAAACATGGATGTTTAATTTTGTAGGACTTCAAAATAAGAAAAATTAAACGCATTTTCTATCCACCGAAAGTCGTCTGATTAGCGCAACTGGTTCTGTCTATGATTAATAACTACTTTTACTTTAGTCTCCTTTGGAATTTAAATGTGTGCAGAGCCGATACTGAGTCTACAAACATCCTACAGCAGCCAGAAAAACACACGGAAAACACGAGGAAAACAAGATGGCAGGCAGGCAGCAGGCAAGGCAGCTCATCACACTGTGATGGAGGGGCGGTTGGACGTGGTGCAGACACAGTAACTGGTGCACAATTTGAAGGTTTGGTGTAGGGAGGGAAAGGGAATATACACATTTAACTGCAGTCAGAGCATCACACACACTCCCTGATCTCAACTCGAAGTGTGCCACTTTCGCATTTTGGCGCCAACCGACAGTCAGTATGAGAGTGAGACTGTACAAAAAAGGACTCAAGGAGTGGAGCAACCACCAACCTACCTTCTTCTTCTTGTACCAAGTCCAACACCACCACCAGTCCAGTCCAAAGTCCAGTCCTTCCACCATACGATGAATAGGCAGTCGTCGTCAGCCAGGATACTCTTCTCCACCATCCACATGCAGTCTTCTACAATGATTGATGCAGTTAGAAAGTTTAAGGAGGAGTTTCAGGCTCGTCAGCGTCATGTCAATCATGTCATGTGACTGCCTGCCACACCACCTCCACTAACATCTCTTTTTTTAAAGTTCCGAATCCGATTCTGAACAAATTGAACAATGCAGGCCAGGCGCTTTACAGGGAAAATAAAGTAAGTGCAAATAACAGAAAAAAATTGCGTTTTGCAGATAGCTTTAAGAAAATCCAGGGGGGTGCAAGTGCACCCCCTTGCACCTGCCTGTGGGCGCCCTTGTACAGAATATAATATTCATAAATTTGTAGAAGTATTCTAAGAACTCCATCATGAAGGTTAGCCATATTTAATTTTCACCAAGGCTTCAATTCCTCATAATTAGCTTCCCTAAAAATTTGCAAAGCCTTTTTAAAAGGAATCTTTCTACTGAGACCCCTGTTAAAATCCTTCTTCAGTATGGAATCTGAATTTCATTCTAGGGACTCTTATGTAACCCCCTATCTTTGATTCTGCCTCTTTTTGTAGTTTAAATACCTCTCCTGGAAAGCTTTGTTCCTGGTCTATATAACTTTGGACAGGAGAATTTTCTGCAGACTCTTGTATTTTTTTTTCACAATAATACAGTTTCTCTCAGACTTAACCCTCCTTTTAAGTTAGGTTGCCTCTGAGTCATCCATGAATCAGAATAATGAGCATTCTATGTTTTTCCGAACCATTCTAATAAAGGAGAATTTATACTTCACTCCTTGAAAGTTCTTAGATATCTCCATTATTACCTATGCCATACTAAAGACCTCTGTAATGGCAACCATCTTTTTCTCTACAACTTTCCTACTGACAAGCTGGGTTCCAGGGTTTCCAATATTATTTTGTCCAGTTGGCTTTCAGATTGCATTCCACATATCTATTCCATGAAGAACAAAATCCTTTTGCCAAAGTCTAAGGACCATTCTGCAAACCCATAGCAACTTCCATGGCCTGCTTCAACAATTCCTCTGTTGATAACATTTCTGCTGCAGCAACATGGTTAGTAGTGCAGTTTTATGGTAAGCACATAACTTTCATGTGCATGTCCTGCATCACTTGACCATCTGGCTAACAAGAAAAAAACTTGATTAATCAGATTTCTTTATATAAATCAACATGGTGCTTCTCAGCAGATCTCTTTGAACATTGTTTGACCTTTTTTGTCACTGACTTGCTGACTCTTTACTTCCTTCTGTGTTAACTTCACATGTTGACTCAGGAGAAATGTATAATGTCAAACAGCCAAAACACTGAATGGCATTGTATGGGACATAAAAGGTTGAAAACAATAATTTGAAGAGATCTTGGTACAGCAGGGATGTTTCCCCCTTTCCACACTGTAGTGTGATCTTGGAACTGGTTTATATAATTAGCAGATGGTGTGAGGGGCATGGGGGGGGGGGGGGGTTGCCTCCCTACATAAGGTATGTGACAAGGTTTTTTTTATTTGGAATTTCAGCATTGTGTGTTTATTATAAGGCTATTTTGCATTATAAATTTATTCTGCTGACACCTCAAGTGCCTTTTCTTCCTTAACTCAGCCAACATCTTGATCATATCTGCTGTGACCTCACATGAGCTTGCTGCTTTCTCTGACTTCGTTTTCTCTAGTACTGTTCTTTCTTTTTCTAGGGTAGGTTCTTCCTTTTCATCGTAGGCTGTGTATGGAGCAGTACAGTTTCTGGAGGTTTTTCTTCATTTAGAAGCTACCGGAAGTACTGCTTCTATCTTCTTCTGATGTCCTACTGAATTGTGGATAGCGTGTTGTTGGCACTCCTAATGAATGGTGTCTGTTGAGTATTTTTTTATCCTTCTTACCTTGCAACTTGATATAGTTTATTTTTGCTGTCTGCTGAGTCACTTTCAAGAAGCTGATAAAGTACCTGTGATGCCTTGTTCTTTGCTACTGCAACAGCTCTCTTATTTCTTAGCCAACCAGTATTCCTTCTTAGCCTGGTCTATCTTTTCTATTTCCCACTTTTTCCTTCACCCTTTCTTTCCTTTGATAACTTTCCTGGTCTTCTGCATTCCACTACCATCTCTCCTTATGTACCTCATTTCCATACTTGTCTTGGCCGCATATCTGTCTTCACACATATTGTCTTGAGATGCTGTCATTCTTCTTCTACAACTCCATCTATTTCCTCTTCTTCCTGGCTTGCTAGAGTCCCGAAAGTTGACCTTTTATTCTTTCATTCCAGTCAACTTCCAGGTCTTTAGCCTAGTCTCTGTTGAGAACCTTTTCTGACCACTGTTTGCTGCTGATTATGACCATCAGCAGCATATGCTAGGGACCACCCATTTCACTGGGGATGACTTTGGAATCATTGGTTCAACCCCAGTGTCCTTTCCTTACTAGAAGGCAGTCTAACTGATTTGTATGTTGACCAGTTTTGTATGTGATCGTCTCTTTCTTGATGAATCATGGAATGCCAGTCATTAAGACATTTACCAGACAAAAGTTTAGAATGGCCTCTCCTTTCTTCCTGTTGCCCCATCCATGCAGACCCAGACAGTTGTAATATCCTGTTCTGCCTATCATAGTATGTTCATTCATTCCCCCCATTATCAACACCAACCTATGTTGTCCTTCTTTATGTAGTGGGTCCTGTAGCTGCTGCCTGAATGCTGTCTTTTCCTTGCCATCACAACCTTTCTGTGGAGCTTAGGTTGAGATTATGAGTATTACTGTATCTGATTGCCATGAGTTCCTGTCAACCCACATACCTTCTGTCCCATTAAACTATAAACTAAAAGGCTAAGTGCTACATAAGTGAAAATCTTCCCAGATCATATTAATCTCAGATGCTCAAATGTACTACTTTGCTGTATGAACACAGATAGCTCACATATCCAACTGTATACCAGATGCATATTGTACTTTATCTCTGTTTTACATAAAGTCGTAGCTATTCACTAGCCAGCTCCTACAACAAAATATGCAAAGCTCTGAAAACCTCTTCAATGCTGATATTTTGTTGCCTGCCACAATTAATATAAAAAAAAAAACTTATATGGCTGCTGCTCCTTTTACTGCCATGGCCATCCATCCATTTCCTGTTTAATGGGGGGGGGGGGGTCTTTATACTTCAGGAAAGAAGTGAAAGCCCAAAACTGAATGGATAATTGCACCAACCTCTGTCATAGGCTTCTGCAGCTCTTGCTGCTTTAAACAAGAACTCCATGAGCCATTTATTTATTTACTTATTTATTTTTTAAAGTGAAGAAATGTGACATTTCGTTACTTAAAAAAAGATAAAAATTTATAAATAGAAAAATTATTTAGGACATCTCTGTTCAAAACAGCTGCAGCTGTAGTGTCCTGCTCCCACTGTGGCCACAGCCCCCCTGGAGTGTGGGCCTCAGGCAGATGCCTGAATCACCACTAGTTTAATCCAACACTTTACATGGGTTAGCTCTGAGAGGTTTCCAGGGGATGTTAAAAGTTTAGATGTGTTATGTACCTCTTAGAGAAAATCTACTGTTTGCCTAGCCATCTGCTGATTTACTTAGAGTGTTTCAAAAAAAAGGTAAACATTCATGAGATGAACCATTTTATAGTTCCTCATTTCCAAAGAAGCTATCCAGCTTTAGAGATACCTGCATAGGAAGCCAGAACCTGTTCTACAAAAAAGTAAATCCTCTTTATAGAGATATATTTTGCATATTTCAAACTAAAGAAGCAATAATCCAGATAAATTCTCCTATGTTTAAGCCCTAAAAGTGGTTAAGGTGGTAAACATTTGAAATGTCGGGCTCTCGAGAGCAAGTCTCAAAACAGGTTTAAATGGCCAAAAAATGCATGTGTATATATATATATATATATATATATATATATATATATATATATATATATATATATATACATGTATGTATATAGATATATATGAATATATATATATGATACATATGAAGAATAATGGAACGCTGCATTCACCATCAACTCCTACATCATCTCTTGAATAACAACTTGCTTGTAGACTCACAACATGGTTTTAGGCCCTACCACAGTACTTCTACTGCCCTTCTCTCCTTCACTGACACTATCAACAAAAATCGCAATAACAACCTGTTCTCCTCTGCACTATTCTTGGACCTCTCAAAAGCATTCGATATGGTCAACCATCAACTTCTCCTCTATACCTTAAAATCCCTCTCACTTGATTCACGAGCATTACAGTGGTTTGACTCATACTTGACAAATAGAAAACAAGCAGTCCTCTGGGACAGCCATCTATCCTCTCAACTCCCAGTTACTGTTGGCGTCCCACAAGGATCCATCTTAGGTCCCCTACTTTTCTCTATTTTCATAAATAACCTGCCCACTTCCCTCCCTACATCCACTTGTATACAGTATGCTGATGATTCTACTCTCATCTGCTCTGCTCCATCCCCAGTAGAACTCCACTCCTCTACCCAATTGGTTTTCACAGCAGCAGAAAAATGGTTTCAACATATCTGTCTCCTCCTAAATCCCAAAAAAAAAACAAACTTCTACTTTTCACCCCAACCCTTAAATCCACCCCAATCACTTTTTCCATTGTGTCCTGTAATGGCACTATCATTAAACCTGACTATTCCACAAAACTGCTAGGCGTCACCATAGACAATCAGCTAAATTTTGACTATCACATTGATTTAACTATCAAGACAGTTAATAAAAAGATTGGTGCCCTTTACAGACTTAAGCCCTTTCTTACTGCCACATCCCGAGTGTCTCTTGCCCAAACTCACATCATTTCTACACTACTGTATGCCTCTCCTTCTTTTATCAACATGTCTAAAGCTAACCTTCAGAAACTTAATATAGCCTACCATAGTATTGCCAGATTTGCCACTGGCTCTCCATTCCGTACTCATCACTGTCTTAACTTAAAGAAACTTAACTGGCTAGAACTTCCAAACCTAATACTCCTACAGCAACTAATCATCACTTTTAAAATTCTACATTACCCCTCCAACACACCCATACTGAATAACCTCATCACACCTTATAAAAATCTCACTACACTTCGATCAGCCAACAAGCTTCTAGTTACTACTCTGAAATCTCATAATAAATCAGGTGACTCCTTATTTGCAAACACTATCGGATCATATTGGAATAAACTTCCCACAGAACTGACCTCCCTAGGCTCATGTCACCTTTTCAAAAAACAGATTAGAAATCACTTACTAAATCACTGGCTATGCCCATGCTCCAATCCCGACTGAGCTCAGCAAATTTGTTACCCTCTCCAGTCCCCTCCTTTGTACTTTCACTCTTTTGTTCAAATTCTGATTGACTTCCCCTCTGACCATCTGCTTTCTTTCTCTTGCTTCTTTTATCTGACTTCCTTTATCCTTCTACCTTATGCGTTCATCACTACCTTTGATCCCCCTCTCTTCTCCTACTGGCTACTCCTCAGCTTTACTATGCCCTTAATATTAGTACCAAACTCAAACTGTACTTTTTCCACTTTCTGCTTACTTCATTTCTGCTTTTTCTTTCTCTCTAACTACATAATAACTGTTTCACTACCTGCTTTCATAGTTAACACTGTATATTAACTGTATCTTGCTTTTTGCCAATGTTTGATTTGTTGTTTTGACTAGTGATTTTTAAACTGTATATTTTATATTATGATACTGGAGCTTTTCTCCTCAGCCCTCAGCTGAAAATTGACATGTCATCTAGTCAGACTAGCCCAGTAACACTGTATATGCGATAGTACTTTGCTTTTTTGTCATTATTTTATTGTTAGTTTATTAGTGACTTTTTAAACTGTAACGTTATAGTCTGATAGTGGAGCTTTTCTCCTCGGGCCTCTGCTGAAAATGGACATGTATCCAGCCAGACTAGCCCGGTTAACAAATGTAAAATAAATAAATAAATAAATAATATATATGTATAGGTATATAAAGTAGATATAAAAGTGCACACCCTTACACTAATACTTTGTTGAAGCACCATTTGATTTAATTACAGCATTCAGTCTTCTTAGGTAAGTGTCTATCAGCATGGCACATCTTGACTTGGAAACATTTGCCCACTCTTCCTTGCAAAAGCCCTCCAAATCTGTCAGATTGTGAGGGCATCTTTTGTGCACAGCCCTCTTCAGTTCACCCCACAGATTTTCTATTGGATTTAGGTCTGGGATCTGGCTGGGCCATTCCAAAACTTTAGTTTTCTTCTGGTGAAGCCATTCTTTTGTTGATTTGGATGTATGCTTGGGGTCATTGTCATGTTGAAAGGTGAAATTCCTCTTCATCGTCAGCTTTCTAGCAGATACCTGAAGGTTTTGGACCAAAAGTGACTGGTATTTGGAACTGTACATAATTCCCTGTACCTTGGCTAAAGCCCCAGTTCCAGCTGAAGAAAAGCAACCCCAAAACATGATACAGCCACCACCATGCTTCACCGTAGGGATGGTGTTCTATTGGTGATGCGAAGTGTTGTTTTTGCACCAAGCGTACCTTTTGGAATTGTGGCCAAAAAGTTCATCCTTGTTCTCATCAGACCATAGCACATTTTCCCCCATGCTTTTGGGAAACTCGATGTATTGTTTTGCAAATTTTAGCTAGGCCTGAATGTTTTTCTGTGTAAAAAAAAGGCTTACATCTTGCAACCCTACCCCATAGTCCAGACATATGAAGAATACGGGAGATTGTTGTTACATGTAGTACACCACCAGTACTTGCCAAAAATTCCTGCAGCTCCTTCAGTGTTGCTGTAGGTCTCTTGGCAGCCTCCCTGACCAATTTTTGTCTTGTCCTTTCATCAATTTTAGAGGGACGTCCAGTTCTTTGCAACGTCACTGTTGTCCCATATTTTCTCCAATTTTGATGACTGTCTTCACTGTGTTCCATGGTATATCCAATGGTGTGGAAAATTTTATCTACTCTTCTCCTGACTGATACCGTTCAACAATGAGATCCCTTTGATGCTTTTTAAGCGCTCTATGAACCATGGCTTTTGATGTAGCAGGCAACTGAGTAAATGTCAGGAATATCCTACTAGGACAGCTGAACTTTATTTGGGGTTAATTAGAGTCTCTTTAATTGATGGCAGGTGTGTAACCAAGAAGACTGAATGCTATAATTAAACCAAAAGGTGCTTCAACAAAGGATTAATTTAAGGATGTGCACACACGACAAAGGATTAGTTTAAGGGTGTGCACACTTATGCAACCAGCATATTGTACGTTTTTTTTTATTTTTTATATTTTTCCCCTAACAGATTTGTTTGTTTTTCAATTAAATTGTACAGGTTATAGGTCATATTAAAGGTGGGAAAAGTTTTGAAATGATTTATTGTGGTCTCATTTTTTATATCACAAAAACCTGGCATTTTAAATTTTAACAGGGGTGTATAATCTTTTTATATCCACTGTATATATATATATATATATATATATATATATATATATATATATATATATATATGTATACATATATATCTATATATGTTTATATATATATATATATATATATATATATTTATATACATACATATATATATTTATATATATATATATATATATATACACACACCAAGTCTCAGATGGCCATAATCCAGAATTTTCCCTTTCTCCAAGGTATAATGTTCTCAGAGTTGGTATATATAAGTTTGGGGGGGTTGCCTTCCACATTGGGGGGGGGGGTACAGGGAGGCTTGCCCCCCTGCAAAAAGAAGTTTAAAGGAGAAAAGTGATCTTTTAGATTCTCTTTTCTGCTGGATTTTATTTTTTTCTGCATGACAGCACTTGACATTTTGAATGATTTCAATATGGAGCTGGTTGTGGATAATTTTATTACCTAGAGGTTTCACTTTAACATTTGAATACAGTGCAGCAGTCATTATGCCTGGGATTTATAGATGGTTAGTGCATTGTCGTGCACAAAATTGTGCTGTTAGTGGCCTGATGCTAGTGTGGGTCATTCTAAAACACAGATATTCTGTGCAACAGTCAAAATACTGTGACATGCAGCACCTGCTAATGAGTGCAGATTGACATGTAAATGAGGAACTTCAAACCACACATGTAAATGAAGTAACCAAGAATGGCAAACGACTCAGAATTTTCTTAAACATCAGCACTGTGTGGTGGCACATAGCCATTTTGAATGTTAAGATTTGTGTTGTACAGTGGAAGTCATACTAGAAGTAGCATAACAGTAACATTTGGAACCAGTGCCTGCAATGTTGAATGCTGCAGCCATCTTCATCATCAGAGGTGGTTTAGACAGCACTTGACACAGCATTGGCTCACAGACCATAAAACACTTTCCAAGTGGATAAGGAAACCATAAGGGATCTAACTGAGCTGTGTATCCTAGAAGCAGAATGTACGGGGATTAGTGATATGCCCATTCCTAGGAATACAAAGGTAGCTACAGGGATTATCCTCTGACCTGTAGGAGACATATTAGTCACATCACTGATGTAAGTCTTAAAAATCCTAAACCTGTTCCTCAGCATTATACTACAACGTAATGTGGTACATTTCATATCAGGTTCCCAAGGATGGTGAACGAGAGAACCAGCACTGTGCAGGCCTTTTATGACATAGTCATTGTCTGTGATATCCTGGGAGCCATCAGAGCTCCACCTGGTTCAGACAGCCAATGATACATTTGCAGGAAGAACTTTCACTCCCTGAATCTCCTCAACATAGCACTCAGCACTCACAAACAAATGGAGCAGCAGGTGAGCATCATGGCAGGGCCCTTTATACCAGTCACTATGCAGCAGAAAGGTGGGGAGGAGAGTCAGGTGAGGAACAAGCGGCAGTATTACCACAGGCAGAGCTGAGGTGAGTGCAGTACATTGCAGCACGGATAAAGAGGCAATGTCTGGTCCACATCTATGGGCCATGACACAGACAGCACAATAAAATGAAGCATGAGGCATCACAGCCAGACTGTGTAGGGCTCTGCATGGACTGTCCATTAGATATTGCCACAGTCTCACATGTTAGGGGAGTAGACATGACATAGTTATCATTACTTGTACATGTTGGGGAGGTGCATAGTGATAGGTGTATGCAGTGCATTTCTATGAGATATGGTCATAGAAGGTGAAAAAGTTTAGTTATATACTCTGGAAGGTTGTGTGGAGTTAGGGATCACATCCTGTGGTGGTATTGGCATGCTGCCCAGATGAGACCACTGATGTTGTCCATTGTGTTGGTTTGAAGGGTCTGGGCTGAATGTGGTCTGTGTTAGTGAAGGATGTTGACCTATGCGACCATGTGCATGCAACTTATTGAGGAGTCCAGTGTGTTGAGCCTAATGAGCAGTGTATTATAGCCATGACCAGCTGTGTGCCAACAGATGACAAGGAAGAGGTAGAACTATGGACCATGGTTGTGCAGCCTGGTGACATTTCCCAGGAGATGGGATGGAAGTGTGGTGCCACCTACAACCTGCACAGTGCCAATGCCTGCATGTGGCAAGGTGTGTGCCCACAGGTGACACAAATGTTGTCTCACTAATTCTCTATGTAATCTGACTTGGGACAACCTGCTCCTGACCTTCTCACATCCATATTACACCACACCCATGGACTGCATGGCCTGCAGAAGCAGAACAGAAGGCAGTTGAAATGTTTCTTGGAAGCACATCTGTACACAGCAGTTGCTGCCAGTAACTTTAGCAATACAGTGCATTCTTTGTCACTGTACTCTATGTCATTGTGCATTTGTTGTACACCTTCCCTCAAAACACAGAACACGTTTGTAGTTTCCACAGTGCTATAGGTAGCAAACATCTGTTCCAGATCACTGACCTGCACATCTGCTTAATTTGAAGTATTCTAAACATTTTTGGGATGGTCCAGGTATTATGGGGGAGTCCCCCTCACTGATATATTTCCCATATGATGGGAATGCACTTCTCAGAGATAGTGCACCTTTCATATGCTGGGTAGGCTGGAGACACAGATGGAACCTGTGAAGTGATCTCAGGTAAAGGTCGTTTATCATGCTCTGGTGCGATTATATGTTGAGCTGATACATCTGCAAGGATCCTTGTAATGGTGAATGTGGATGGCCCCTTCCCTATAGTGTTGTAATTGAATCATGCCACTTGCATGTTGCCATCATTGTCATTCACAGGTTCTCTGCTGACAGCAGCCTTACATTGTCCTGCTGTGCAGGACTTTGCATCAGTGTAACCTGTGAAAGCATGAACACAGATGTCATCATTGTCACCCATAGACATATTCCTTTATAACTGCCTGTGGCACACATATTACTGCACATGAAATTACATTTGTAGCATGTGTTGACAGACAATCCCTGTCATGCAGATTGATGTATTTGCAGACCAGAGGTGCCCAGAAGACAGCTGTGCATGTGAGCCATGGTCATTTCTTCCTTTAAATATGCAATAGTATAGTATATGTTATACTGGATGCTAATGGTCATTACTAACTGTATGCTTCCCCAGCTGACAACTGTAATTGATGATTAGCCTGCTTCTGCATCCCAGCTACCTCCAGATTTGAGGGTCTAATGCCTCTGCCGGGTGAGTGATACCAAAAATCTCTTTGACCACTGTGAAACAGTTGTGGGATATTGGTCTACATCCATTGGTGGTGCTGTCTATTGCTATGTTCCCTGTGTTTCCTTTGCAGAGAGTACCATGTTGGCAACCCTGTTACACCTGTTGTCGAGACCTATTGTGGCCATCCACAGTGTTCACGTTATGAACTATTCCCAGTCAGATCCAGTCCTGGTGAACTTCTGGTAATGCCCGGGTGCAGTGCCTTTGTGTAGCAAGTGCATGCCATGTGTGAGTAGAGCCTGCAGTAGCAGTTCATTCACCTGGCTATTGTACTTTTCTAAGCATTGCTTCCCTCAGGTGGCCATGTGAATACCTGTAAACCTGAGTTCAAACCATGTCAGTGAGTGAGTGTTTATACTCATCTGTGACATGCACATGAGCATGACTATGGCCTCCTTCATTAATGAGCTTGTTAACATCTGCAGTTAAGGTACTGCAGGTCACAGCCTTACCCACCCTTTGTGTACTGTACTCATGCCTCTGTATATGGTCTTGGAATACCACATTCTTTATGGTATGTAATCCCCACAATATCATATGTTCACAACCTGATACACCTCCTACACACACAGCCAGACTTTAATGTGGTGGAGTCCCTTTCACACATACATCAAGACGTGCTTAACTCTTCCTGATACCCACCACAGGGTTTATAGTTGCTGTTGAAGTATGTTACAAGGCACATCTCCTTCCTTAAGTCTGTAAAGCTGCATTAGTTTACAGAGCTTTTATTCAAATTCCTATGTGTCTTTGTTGTATGGTTATAAGCAATGTTGAACAAAATGGTGGCAGTACTTTATATTTTGCTAGCAGTAGGCAGTTTACTTTGCAGTTATGATAATTTAACCAGATAGTGCTACTCGTGTTTTCTATTCTGATATTTGTATTAATAATTTATGTATGATAGCTAGCTTTTTTGATGTCCTGGTTTGTGCCTGTAAAGGATCCTTGGACCAGCATATCTGTCCAGTTAAGAAATGTAAAATAAGTAAATAAATACACCACTGCCTCGGCATAGTGCTCTACCCAGTTAGCAAATGTAAAATACATAAATCTACTTACCAGATAATACTGCCTAAATCTATATTCCTTCAATAGTAATCTAAGCAGTCATCCCACATCCCATTATCTACACACTACTACAACATGCTCCTACTCTACATTTCCTCTGTTACTGTACTAGCATCACTTAGCCGTATTACATCTTATCATGTAAACCTTACAGACACTAATCCCTACCAAGCTACAGTAACAACTTCCAACTAGCCAAATTTGTGCACAACAAATACACTAGTCATCTCCCCCCTCTCTCATTAACCTATCTGCCACCCTGTACAAACCCTTCATTATAAAAACTCACCATCAGTCCCCACAAATTTCCCAACATTATGACAATTATCTCGAAAAATTCATAAAAAACATCATCTCTGTTGCATCCAAGCTGTCATTCAGCGGAGACATTCACCTTAACCCTGGACCGATAAACACTTCAGCAAATCCATCCACACCCACATATCTGCTGACCCACTGCTACTAAATATAAACATTAGAAGTATCATAAACAAAATACAGGACCTGCATGCCTATCCCTGTATTTATCAGACATAATAGTTCTGAGACATGGCTAAAGCCAGCCATTAGTAACAATGAAATATTGGCCCCAGGATATAATATGCTACATAAGGACAGACTGGAAAAAAGGGGAGGTGGTGTACCAGTCCTATATAAAAAAAAAAATCTTAAACTGAAAACTATAGACCTGACTGCCCCAACTTTTGATAATGCTGAAGTAATTCTCAGCAAAATAAAAATGACCTCTAAATAACAGATTAATGTCATTGGATGCTGCACCCCCACCTGGTAACAACATACCTGTTTTAGAACACTTACTGCAGTGGACCATCACTTCATTCCCACAGGAAACAATTATCTTAGGTGATTTTTAACATTGATTGGTTAATCTCGAATTTAATACATCCCACTGGTCACATCAACCTTTATGGATTTACTCAACTAATTCAAGCTCCCACAAGAACATACAAAACTTCCAAAGGCAGTCATCACTTGACTGGATTTTGATAAATAGACGCGTGCATTCCTCACACTCAGGCTGCCTCCCAGACAGTCTGAGCAACCATATATTAACCTTTCTACTAAAGCAGAGGACTCATCAGGCAAAACAGACCACCTACTGCTTAGAGACAAAAAAATTAATGCCAGCAATTTCTTATCAGCTCTGAAGAGCTGAAACTGGACTCCACTCAAACAACTTACCCTAGATGAAGCTGTTAAATTATTCACCTCTACTTTTCTTGATGTCCTCAACTTGCATGCTCCTCCCAGTACAGTAAGAACCAATGACATTAAAGCACCTTGGCTTACTAAAGAAACTTGGTCACTCCTCAAAACTAAATACAAAGCCTGGGAACTGTGGCATACAACTAGATCCCTAACTTCCAAACAAAACTACCTAGAGCTCAGAAACAAAGCTAAAAAAGCAGTGAAATTAGACAAAAAAACTACTACCATAACACACAAATAAAGCACCATAACAAACCTCAGAAATTCTGGAAAGCCATTAACATCATATTTTCCCAGGCAAGTCTAGTATACCTTCCCCAACTACCACAAACATCACAGACAGCATACCAACTCAATTCAACAAATACTTTACTGAGTCTATCCTTGCCTTATCTAACCCCCAGTCTCCCACCCCTTACACTGATCCTCCAAAATCTCATGCCACCAACAACTCCTTTTCCTTTCAACATGTTACACATATACTATTAAAAAAATGCTTAGTAAACTAAAACCCACACACGCTATTGGCTGCTGGCAAACTACCTGCTTACTTTCTACAAATAGCTGCTGAAGTAATCACCTACCCAGTATCTATTCTTATTAATAGATCCATATCTTAAAACCGCATCTCGGCAATTTGGAAAACTGTCCATATTATTCCACTTCATAAAGGTGGTGCCTCCACTGAGCTAATCAACTACTGTCCTATTGCTATTCTTTCCCTTCTATCTAAAATACTAGAGAGATGTATCCACTCCTAATTCATGTACCACTTACTTACTAATAATCTCCTCTCCAATACTCAGCATAGCTTCCGCCCCTACTACAGCACTACCACTGCTCATTTCTTTCACCAACACAATAAACTACCACAGAAACAATGCTAGATATGTAGCTGCAGTATTTCTTGATCTTTCTAAGGCCTTTGATAGGGTCTTACGTAGTAAACTCATTACTGTTCTTCCTGGTCTAAATCTTAGCAAATCTACCATTGCTTGGTTCCAAAACTATCTGGAAGAACAGCACCAAGCAGCACAATGGCAGCAAGACCTTTCCCACTACTTCCAGTAACTCTAGGTGTTCCAAAAGGTTCCATCCTGGGACCCTTACTGTTCTCACTACTTATTAATAATCTCCACGCTTCCACGTCACATGCGTCTGTCATACAATATGCAGATGACTGGACACTAATACGTGCTGCTTCCTCTTTACAAGAACTACATACTCTAACTCAAGAATCTTTTCTTTCAGTTGAACCATAGCTTGCTAACTCCCAACTAAGCTTAAATCCAAACAAAATTAAACTACTACTTCTCCTGCCTACAAGATCTGTAGCTCCTAACCCCTCATTCAATATCTTGTCCAGCAACAATACCACCATTTCTCTAGTAGATCACACCAAACTACTAAGTGTACAGATTGACAATAATATGAGATTTGACATTCACATCTCCCAGACCATAAAGAAAGTACATAAAAAACTAGGCATTCTGTATAGGATTAAAAAGTTTCTTAATAAAAACACCAAGGCCACCATTGCACACACACATCTTTCAATACTGATTTATGCCTCATCAATTCTCATTAACCTTAGAAAGACTGAACTAGCCAAACCCGACTGCTGCTACAACAAAAAGCTAAGTTTGCCACGGAATCTCCTTACAGCTCACACCTGTGTAGCTCTAAAACAACTTAACTGGTTAGAACTCCTGAACTTCCTCCTTTATAATCAACTTACCCTTAGCACATAAAATACTGCACCAACCCAAGAGTATTCCTGCACTCCAAAATCTACTACAACCTTACATCAGCAATAGGACAGTCCGATCCCAGCAACAAATTCCTTCTTCAGGTAACAAAGACCAAAAACACAGCTGGTGACTCCATTTTCTCTAATTTCATACCGAAATTGTGGAGTACACTTCCCACCCATATTGCTTCCACTTCTTTCATAGCACAATTCAAAATTATCCTAAAAAACTACTTAACCTGCAATTGTCTATGTACCTGTACCAATCCAAGATAGTTCCTATTCTCATATCTTAGTCCCCCTCTCAACTTCAATAACTCTATCACTATGTAACAGGTATTCATAGGTTCATAGGTAGGTACTAGGCTATTGGCCCTAGGGCCTATACAAGCCTAGCCAAAAATGTACCCTGGCTTTCGCCACCCAAGAAAATTATTTTCCTGTGCCCCTGTTAAGCAGAACCACAGAAGTGATCCCCGGGGTGAATTTCCTATTACCCATCCAATCATCAAGATTTTTCTTGAAGAGTGCTAATGAGGAGCTCTGTTTGACATAGATAGGTAGTCTGTTCCAGAGTATGGGAAGTCTCTTGGACAGGAATCTATCCCTCCAGCATGTTCTGTTTATTGTGGCGACAAGGTTTAGGTCCCTAGAGCGTGTAGCTCGGAGGGATTGGGATTTCTTTAAGTGGAGCATGTCCAACAGCTCTGGGTTTGACATAGCTTTGTATGTTAGGCAGAGATTGTCTCTGAGTAGGCGATATGCGACGGAGTAAAGCTGGAGTTTTTGAGACGGTCTGCGTAAGGCATCTGCTTGAGGCCAGTAATCCTCTTTGTGAGGTATTTTTGCGGCCTTTCCAGTTGTTGTAGATGTCTTGTGAGGTACTTACCAAAAGGGGCGTTGTACTCTATAATGGGTCTAATGAGTGATGAGTAGAGAGGAACAATGACCTCTTTTTTTCTGGATGACAAATCTTTTGTGATGAGGTGTGCCACGTAGAAGGATTTCCTGACCACTTTGGCGATGTGATTATCAAAGGAGAGACTACTGTCCACCTGTGTCCCAAGGTCTCTTGTCACACTTTTGGTGTTAAGTAGACTACCGCCTATGTGGTAGTTCATGGGTACAGAATTTTTACCAAAGGGGATGACAATGCATTTTTTGGCATTGAGCTTGAGACCATGTCTTTGACACCAGGCATCTGTCTCAGTGAGGCCCTTTTGTAGGATGTCCACATCATTAGGAGTTTCAATTATGGCTCCTAGTTTGCAGTCATCTGCGAATTTAGTTAGCCAAAGACCTTCTGTGTTAGCCTGTACTTCAGAGAAGTAGATACCAAACAGGAGAGGACCCAGGACTGAATCCTGTGGCACTCCACTTGTCACTGGTCTGAAGTCTGATTTGGAGTCTACTACTTTCACAGTGTGGGTTCTTTCAGTAAGCCAATTGGCAACCCATCTTGTGACATAGGGATTTATACCTAGTTTAGTGAGTTTATCTATAATTCCAGAGTGGGGGATGGTGTTGAACGCCTTGGCGAGATCTAGATAGGCTGTGTGAACCACCTTACCCTCATCCATGGCCTTGGTGACTACTTCAAAGAAGTCTATCAGGTTTAGGAGACATGATCTGCCGTTTACAAATCCAGACTGTGTGGGGTCCAGGGTTTGGAGATCTCCAATGTCTTTGTTTATGAGTTCCATGATGATACGTTCCATGGCCTTGCAGACGAGGCTCGTCAGGCTAATGGTGCGGTAGTTCCCGGGGTCTGTTGTGGCCCCCCCCCCCTTTGTGGAGTGGGATAACTGTCACGGTGCACCATTCAATGGGCACAAAGCCTGAGGTGAGGCTATGATTGAACATGGTACTTAGGTGGGATGCCAGTTCATTCTGTAGTTCATGTAGAAGGCAGCCTGGGATGTTGTCAGGTCCCATGGATGCTGTGTTCTTGACTTTGGAGAGTGAAGTTTTTACCTGTGCAGCCGTGATTACAGGAACTTTGCATTCTTCCGGTATAAAGATGGGATGGGCCCTTTAGGGGGTGAGAGGGGGGTAAAGTTAGCACTGAACCTATCTGCCAGGATGTTGGCAATATCAGTTGGTTCTGTATATTTAGTGTCATTGTGCTGTAACTCAGAGCAGATCTGAGTGTTGCCATTGAGATTTTTAACATAGCTATAGAATGCTTTGTGGTTGTCTTTAGAATCAGCGGCAATTTTGTTTTCATGACTAGCTTTGGAGGATTTTATGAGGGATCTCAGCTTCTTACTGAGGCTGACCAGGGAGTTCCTCCAACCGTGGGATTTTACTCTTTTTTGCAACAGTTTCTTTCTTCTGTTGTAGAGTTTGTTTATGGCAGAAGACCACCAGATTGGCTTCCTTTTTTTGGAGGATAGCATCTTAGTTCTGTTAGGGATAGCACGATCCATGCACTCGTGTAAGTGCTTATAAAGTGCATTTGTGTAGGATTCAGCAGTCGTACCTCTATTGTCCATCTGCATGGATGTCATGAAGTTTGCTACTTCTGTCTAAAGAAGCGTGAAGTTGGCTTTGGAGAAATTTTTTATGGTTGTTTTCCTAATGGGGGGTGGAAGCGGGATGTGGAGGTCTAGGGTGATTAGCTTGTGGTCGGATCTGACCAATGAGGAGCTGACCTCTGGTGTGGAACACCGGTCACTCATGTTGGTGATGACCAGGTCTAGGATATTGCTGCCTCTGGTGGGGGTGTGGATAAGTTGATCCAAAGCGTTGGAATTGATGATTTCCAGAAAACATTGAGCAAAAGAGTTGGTACATGAGTAGTTTTCCCAGTTAATGGTAGGGTAGTTGAAATCACCCATTATTAGAGTGTTGGGTTGTACCTTAATATTTTCCAGTGTATCAAGAAAAGAGGAGTGGGAATCCTGGGGCATGGTGGGGGGTCTGTAGCAAGCTACAATCTGGATTGCGGTTTTGCCCAGAGTTAGTTGAACTTTGATAATCTCGGATGCATTATGCTGAGCAACTAGCTTGGAGGTGTGGATATCCTTAATGAATATGGACACGCCTCCACCTTTAGTGTTTCAGTCTGGGTTTGGTGGCCGAAAGGTGTGGTATGAATTATAGCCTGGTAATGCAGGGGTGCTCTCCGGAGCTTTGAACCAGGTCTCTGTCACTGCACAGATGTCAATGTTCTCCATTTTAAGGAGTGCCTCGAGTGAGTGCATTTTGAGGTTTAGACTTGTAGCATTGAGTAAGTAGCATTACCCTCAGATTTTGCTTGCTTGTACCTGTTACTGTGGTGAATTTGTCATTTGAACCTTGCCTAAAAAAGGCACTATAGGGGTGGCAAGAGCCTTTGCCAGTATCCGGAATCCCAAGGGCGACAGGTGCAGGCCATCTCTGGCAAAGCAGCGTGGTCTGTCGATCATGTCATCCCAGGCAGACAGATACTGGATTCCCTTAGAATGACACCAGAAGCTTAGCCAATTGTTAAAGTCAATCATTTTGTCCTTTTACTGTGGTGTCATTCTGGGTGATGGCAGAATGCTACTCAGGGCTAGAGTCATACCGGCCTGGGCTACAAGATCAGAGAGCTCCTCCATGTCTCTTTTCATGTAGTCCAGTGAGGTACGTCTCAGGTCATTCACACCAACATGGACAATGACAGAGTCATATTTGTACTTGTTGTGGAGTGACCTGAGTGCATGTGTTATGTGGCGGATCCTGGCACCTGACAGGCAGCTGACAGTAACGTTTTCCTTGTTTATCCTGGTGAGTGGAACATCAGTGTGCCTGACTATAGAGTCACCTATGACTAGAGTGTTGGGTACGTTATGCCTTATGGGCTGTAGTTGAGTGGAACACTGAGTATGTGGACTATGTGTCATTTGGGTTGTGTTGGGGGGTGGAGGTTGCTTGCATTTCTGCTTTGGAGGTCTCTGTTGTTTGGGCAGATTAGTACAGAGAGCCTCCGTGAATGTAGGTGTATGTTTTGTGGTTCTGTGTGTGTGTTTTGGTGGTGTAGGTTTTGAGGGACTATGTGATGAGTGTGGTGCGGTGCAAGTGTTTATCTTCTCCTCTTGACTGTCTAGGCCTGTCTTTGGTAAAGAGAGCTTTGCTTCCAGTTTGGAGACCATAACACTGGTGAACAGTTAAACATAATTCTTACAAGCTGTCAATATATACGACATATAAATACCTCTTAAATGTACTTACATTCATATGTAAAATGCAATTTATCTGTCTGTACTTATCCAGTGGCTAGCTTAAAACAAGTGTATTTGTGCATATTCTCAATGCTAGCTTAACATAAGTACCTGTTACTTCTTTATGAATTTGTATATGTTTTCTTTATGAATTTATCTGTTATGTTGCTATTATTAGTTTTGTTAAGTAGAGCTTTTCTCCCCAGGCCTCCTGTGAAAAAGGACTTGTGTCCAGTCAGATTTTCCCGGTAAACAAATGTAAAATAAAATAAATAAATGCATATATTCATCACTGCCTGTGCACAGTGAGCTACTCATTTAGAACATGTTAAAGTAAATAAATCAGTAAGTAAATAAATGAATATTCCACTACCTGTGCACAGTGCCCTACCATACATATTTGCATGAGCCATGCATGTAGTGTCTCAGCATAAAAAATCTGACTTGTGTGTTCATGCATAAGGCGTGGTGCACAAATACCACAGGAGTGCAGTACTAAATTCCATAACAGATGCTTCACAAATGTGTGTCCGAGTTCAAGCATCTGCCATATTGCTCCGTGAGTGGACCTACTGAGTAGCCATTACAGCCTCAACAAGTGGTAAGAGCAGGGCTCCTGTTTGGTGTGCTATGAGAGAACAGGATTTTCCTGTTCTTCCTGCAGAGGAACTTTAATTCCAACTGCTATGCCATAATAATGACCCTTTAAAGGAGAACTCCACCCAAAAGTCAGGTTTTCTTTCCAAAAAGGTTTTTCCTTCCCTATAATCCAAGACTAAACACTTCACATACAGACAAAAAAACATAATTTAATAATTATTTTTGCCTTTCTTTCCTGCATTTGTCTCATCTGTTACATCACTACAGCTACTGAGAGTGACTGAGTAATTAGGTTACGTCACTTATCCCAGCAACAGAACCATTAAGAAAACAATGGCATTTAAATGTGCCTTATCAGTTATAGATTGCCAGCATCACACCTCAAATAAATAGTGTAGCCTGGAGTCTGAACAAAGTAGGGCTTTCAAGCTTAGTTTTCAGATGCAAATATCTGAAAGAAAGCAAATATGTGAATCTAACTCTTCTTACTTTCTGTCAGTATATGATTTTGCATTTTTTCTACATGGCATTTTCTGCAAAAGTGCATGTTTCTTCTGGAGTTCATCAAAGACTTTAATTCCAGCTACAATATTTAAAACTGAATGCAACACAAACCATCTCAGCCCAAGTAACACCTGTTAATCACAGGGTGAGATTTCGTATACTTGAACACTGAACTACAGTTGTTACTTTGAAAAGAACAATTAACTCAGCTACATTTTCAAGCCTGTCATTGAAATATTCCTTGAAATGCTGCAACAGAGATGGCTACTAATGAAAATCAAAGGAAGCAAAGTAATTAAAAATATAGAGTGATGCTTGCTGACAGACAAAAGTAAGCAGTCACAGCAACGTTGCCAACTGATGAGAGAGAAAACTACAGTAGAAGATCCCAAATCATAAGGCTTTCTTTCTGTCCCTCTAACATGACATCAAGAAGGCAAAAGGCATTGACTGTAAAACAAAATAATGCTATCCATGGCAGCCTCCCTCAGATCATTTTGGGGTATAACAAATTAGAAAATAATGTTAACCATTTACTTTGATACAGAGGCATTAGCAATGCAGAAAAGTTTAAGATTTGCTGAAAACATGTTTTTTTTCAGTTTTTGGATACCTGATACAAACTGAGCCAAGGGCTGAGTGATGCTATTGCGGAGCAGTGTAACCATTGTTATAACAACCTGTGGCATTCTCATCCCAACCTGCTCGGTCAGTAGAAGGCTGAGGTTCTGGAGAGTGAGCCAGCGATGTGCTGTAAACATTTATTTTTGGGTGCTACCATTGTCTTGTATTTTGTACAGTGTTCAGCATGTATGTTTAACAGTATGCACCGTTTTACAACACCAGAAGAGAAGGAAGAATCTTTTCTAGTAACAAGGTGTTTATGTGCTTAGTTCCCATCCACTGTACAACTGTAGTTATGGTTGTAGTATGTATGTGTGTATATGTATATATATATATATATATATATATATATATATATATATATATATATATATAGTGTGTGTGTGTGTGGTTTAACTTGATATTTCCGAAATGCTGAAATATTGAATTTCGACAGTATAAAGTCGAAACCATTAAAACACTGAAACCTCACAACCACTAAATCACAGCATCGAACACACAGCATACAACGCACAAACCATAACACCCACACCAAAAAACACTGAAAACAACACAATACCACACAGACACACACCTACACTACACATATGCAGGGAGGCAAGCCCCCCTGCACCCCCCCTTATGTATACTAACTCCGAGATCGCACAAACAGTAAAAAAAAAAAAAAAGAATCACACACAGCCAAAACACACACTCATACCCCCACCACCCTGCCCTGGCCCACTCATACAAGTTACAAAAACACTCATGCACTCAATCACTCACTCACCTTAAACTGCAGACACCATCCCAGCCGAACACTTCCGTACGATAACGAAAATGCATAAGCCCAAATTCGACATAGTCCTATTTGCGATTATGCACTTTCGTTATTTAGCGGTTCCGGCTTCATGGACACGAATTGCTGAAATTCGATATTTTAGCAATTCGCGTTTATAAAATGAAACTGTGTGTGTGTGTGTGTGTGTGTGTATTATATATATATATATATATATATATATATATATATATATATATATATATATATACATATATGGATCTATGTCAGTTGATGGGGTTTTCAGAATATCAAAATTCATATAGGTGGGATGATATGATCGAATTTCTGAAAACTCGAACATTAAGAAAACAAAACAAGAAACATAAAAATCTTTTTTTATAGTTTTGCAGGGGGGCAGGCCCGTCTGCACCCCCCACGCCCCCTACTAAGTATATATACCAACTCCGAGATTGCACTACATTGAAAAAGGTAAATTTCCCGATCCTCACTGTACCTCATTCTCCATTCAAAAGTTTTGGGTTTTCAGACATTAGATTTTTATTGTCTCGCCAATATGAATTTTGAGTTTATGAAAACTTGATCAACTGATAGGGATCTTATGTGTGTGTGTGTGTGTGTGTGTGTGTGTGTGTGTGTGTGTGTGTGTGTGTGTGTGTGTGAGATGCTGCACTTGCCTGTTTCTCTGTCAGTCACTGCCCTCTGATGTTGGGCCCCCCAGTGGCTGCCAACTTGCTTCTCAGGAAAGGAGCAGTAGATGTTTATCATATTGATCACTACTGCAATAGTCGTAGCTATATGATTTATATCCTGACAAGGATGTAACAGCCGGCCAGCTACTAAAGCTTCAGAGCACCCTCAATGCACCCAGACTGTCAGGCAGCACAAGCTGAGCTGACAAAAAGACAAGTTTGGCTGCCAAGCCCTGCATAACTTTACTGCCGCTGAAGATACAGTCCTCTAAGGCTTTTGAGGATTAGCGGTCAGCTGGTTGATGTTCTTTTCCTTGGCAGATAAATTCCCTTTGGGGAAAACCTTCCATTTGTGTTTTCTCACTTTTCTCTTCAGGAAAGTTATTTTAAAGATAGAAGTTTTGTGTTTTAACAGACTGTCATGAGACTGTATCACACTTTTAAATTGAGTGCTCTTTTTTCCTGTCAGTTTAAAAGTTGTGTAACATAACTGAAAACCATTTTGTGGAGAAATTGTATTTATTTTACTTTTGTGGGGCTGACACAGTGTTCTAAAGTGCTTTTTATACTGCTCTTCTGTTTAAAAAGTGACTTTTAAAGACATAAGTTTTTACCAGCATTTGCTGTTTGCCTTCCATGGGAAACAGGCACCATTTTCATCTTGACTATGGTGCAAACTACTGATCCCACGGTCGGTCCTTCTTTCAGCTACAAAAAGAAAAAGTTAAGCAGGTAGTGTATGCCACAACAGCAGCCTAGCAGTTTGCCTCAGCTGCAGGTGGGTGACTCTTCTGTGTGTACATTTGTTGTACTTCAGACCATTCATCTTTTACCCCAGATCTTTCTGGTGTAGCACCTACAGCCACTGTTGACCAGGGGTTAGCCATATCCTCTGCGGTTGCTGGAGTCTCCTCAGTGGGTAAGGGAGAGCCAGTCCTCTATATCGTGAGAGAGGGAACAGGGAAGGCTTCCTTGTTGTGTCAGAATGCTGCACCCATCCTTTGGGGAAGCTGCTGCTGCCATTAGTAATGCTTCTGGCCCTATTTTTCCTGTCAAAATGAAACAGAAAAACTAAGCATGTGTCTACTCCTCATCAAATTTTTTTAGATATGAATAGTTTACTTGGTCTGGATCAGGGATTAATTCAGGATATTGATCCTTGTAAAGTAATTTCTGGTAAAATAAAGAGTGATATCTCATTTCTTGAAGAGATTCAAGATTCTGAATCTGAACAAGGCTCAGTTTCTGTGTCTCCCTGTGGAGGTTTCTCTTTCTCTTAGACTATTGCTAGAATGTGCCAGTATTTTCAGTGGGAGAACTCTGAGGTTTCTCAGTTCTTCAGAAAATGCTATGAGTTGTTACAGAAGGAATTTCCAAAGCCTACACCCATTCTTCCTGTTCTATGTGCTTTAGCGGATGTGTGTGTCACTGCCTGCAGTTTTCCTGATAGTCAGCCAGCTGCCCCTAAAAAGGCAGATAGGGTGTACAGAGTTCCTCATCTTTTAAGTTTTTATACACTATTTCCAAGCCTGACACAGCAGTTATAGCTTTAGTCGATTCCACTGCTGCTAAACACTTAGTTAATTCCAATCCTACTTTTTCTGATTAGGATGGTAAAATTATTGCTAAGTATGAGAAAGAAGTATATACTGCTGTAACTTTGATTTTCAAAATTTTAAATTGTCAGGCACATTCATTAATGTTTGGTCTGACTAATTGTAAAAGTATGAGGAAAGTTTTAATTGTAGTTTCTTATTGTGAGAAAAATCTACTTTAAATAATTTAGTTCCTTCTATTGCACAGGTCACTTCTCATTGTTTGTAGCGTGTCTGTGACACTGTTGATACTTCTTCCAAGGTTTTGGCTACTGGTACTGTTTTGTGGAGGTTTGCTTGGCTACATTCTGAGAACCTCTCAGATGATGTTACAATTATATTTTGAATTCCCCTTTGGATAGAGTCTTAGTTTATGACCCTTATGCTGCAGAAGTGATCAAAAAGTGTGATAAAAGGGGTAAAATGATCCAGGGACTCTCTAATATTTTTAACCCTCCTTTTCTCAAACTCCTTGTCTGATTTTGGCAAAAAGCAGAATAAACAGTCTCAACAAAACACAGTAAAACAGATGTTTTAAGAAAACCTGATAAAAGGGTTCCAAAAAGAAGCCTCAACTCTCCCAAAACCAAGGACAGTCCAACAACATCTAATGATTGTTCAAGAGACCTTGTGAACTCCTTCCTCCCTGTCCCTTTTTTCTTACAAAAAGTCTGAATCTCAGTTTTTCTCTTTGGCAACAGATAGTTTTAGGCAAATCGGTTTTGAAGATTATTCATCAGGGTTACAGATGATAATGGAAGGAAATTCCTCCTTTCTAAGGGGTCATTCCTCATCCTCCAGATCAGACTGTTGTTTCCACCTCTTCTTTGTCACATACTGCCCCAAGAAGTGATAAAATGAGTACCTCCTTCCCAGGTTGGGAAAGGCTTTTATTCAAGCATGTTCTTAATGACAAAGAAAGAAAATACTTGGTGACCAGTTCTGGATCTTTCTTTCTAAACCTGTTTGTTGTAGTTCCCAAAGTCAAAATGATGAGATCTCTGGGAGCCGACACTCCCCTGTTGGGTCTGCGGAGACTGGTCAAATCTCTTCGGATCTGACCATGCCTCTGGGGGCCTTGGCACAGGTGAGTTTGACTCCTACCTCTGCTCTCTGCTTCGGAGCTGCTGTCTTGTGCTCTGGAGATTCCTTCAGCTCCGAAGACTTGTTTCTCGGATCCAGGGACTTCTTCAGAGTGGGGAGGGTCTACCTTCGAGGTAATGAGGAGGGCTTTGACTTCTTCACAGTCTGGGACACAACCTTTTTTGGTTCTTCCTCCCTCTTCAGGCGAGGTATCTTTGTCTTGTCACTGGTCATCTCCACAGTTCCGCAGAGATATTAGGCCTCAGGATGTGCCTCAGGGTACTGCCCCCTCTTCCAAAACTTCTCCACAGTATCCCACTGAAGAGGTCCCTCGGAAGAGGATATGCAAGAGGAAACATCTTGACTCACTGGAAGAGTCTGTCACATCTGACATGATGAAGCAGAAGGGTCCCCACGATCAACTCCTGAAGTTACCTCTTTTGGAGACATCCTAGAATTATTAAAACAGAGAGGTGATTGGCAACCTTCCACCCCTTCAGCTGAGGAGTCTGTCTTCCTGAAGGCCTTTGCGTCTTACCCATCAACTTCTTGGGTTACTCCCCCTTTCGACAGGCTTGTCGAATTAATTTCGTGAAAAGCTTGGGAGACCCCGGACACCACAGACCCTACTCCTAGGAGGCCAGATAAATACATCACTGTCCCAAAAGAGAGGTTTTCTCACACAGGGTGTAGGAGTTGATGCCATGGTCGTGGCGGCGGCCACTAGAAAGGAACTCTTTGAGACGAGTACCTCTATCCATCCTCCTAATAAGGACTCTAGGACCATGAATAGGTATGGAAAGTACTTTTTCGCATCAGCAACCTTTGCTTTGAGGTTTCTGAATTATCTCACCCACTTCACCACACTACAGAGAGACCTGATTAAAATATTGTTAGACTCCCTCCAAGGAGATGTAGCTGATACAGTGGCAGAGAAAGTCAGTGCTCATCTTGCTATCTTGAATTCAGTTGTCAACTCGTCCATGAGACTCATTTCTTATGCAGCAGATGGAATGATTAGGGCAGCAGGCTCAGGTATCTCTCTTAGGAGGCAGGCTTGGATGCATCTTTGCGATTTCACGGAGCCCTTCAAGTCTTCCTTCATTAATGTCCCTTTTGACGGCTCATGCCTTTGTGGGCCAAAAGTGAAGGAAAGGCTCACCAGGTGTGAACAAGAGAGTAGGACCTTGTCTGCCATTGGAGTGCGTTTTTCCAGTCCTACTAGACCCTTTCCCTGGGGTCAAAAAAGGTAGTGAAAAGATGTGGTTCAGAAAATCTGAGAGGTCTTACCAAGACACATAAGTTGAAAGTTCCCCAGAGGAAGAGGGGGGGACAATAACGAAAGTTGCTGCCCTTGCGATGGGGGAGGGCCCTGCATAACCAAGATTCCAGCGAATCTTTCTTTGGGAGACCTTTTCAGTGCTCATGAAGGAGTGCCTGATTGCTCACCTCTGGAGGCAGTCAGAGGGCGATTATCCCTGCACCAAGAAAACTGGCTAAAGATAACAAATGACAGATGGGTACAGGACACAATATCCAAAGGATACATCATCCCCTTCCTATCCCCAGCAACAATGTGGTTCCAGATGTTCCACTCAGTCAAAAGGAACAAGCAACTATAGAAATTCAAAAGCTGCTAACAAAAAGAGTCATCCAAGAAGTCCCCAAAGACCAGATTGGATCTGGAACTTACTCAATATTCTTTTTAGTTACAAAGAGAACAGGGGACTGGAGACCCATATTGGATCTTAGCAATCTAAACAAATCAGTAAATAAGACAAAGTTCCCGATGGTGACACTGTAGTCACTATTTCCATTTCTGGAAAAAGACAATTGGATGTGCTCTGTAGACCTTCAGGATGCGTACTACCATATTTGAATGGACAGGCGGTCCAGGAGGTTCTTGCACTTCTGGCTAGGAGCCAGTCACTTCCAGTTTCGAGCTATGCCCTTTGGTCTCACTACAGTCCTTAGAGTGTTCACCAAATGTATGGCAATAGTAGCAGCTCACCTGAGATGCATAGGAATCCGCATGTTTCCATACCTGGATGACTGGCTCATAACCACCTCAACCAGGCATCACTTACTTCAATCAAGGGATTACATCCTTCAACTCTGCTCCTCTCTAGGCATTACCATAAATTACAAAAAAATCTACGCTAGAACCATCACAAACCTTACTGTTCATAGGAACAGAGATAAACACTACCACTCAGATAGCAAGGCTTACAGAAAACAGGGTAGATGATCTCTGTCATCTTGTCAGAATTCTAATAAAGAAGTCCAAAGCCACCACAAAACTAGTCCTCCAGGTCCTATGGAAAATGGCTGCATTCATCATACTAATTCCCTAGCTCGTTTCCACAAGGGTTCTCCAGTGGATGCTATTTGCTCAATGTTGAGTCTTGAAACTTCCAGTGTCTCACAAGATCATGAACACCAATGCTTGCAAAAAAGATCTCCAATAGTGATCCACTCACCTTTATTACTTCGAGGCTGTCCTTTCATTCCTTCTCCACCTCTGGGCACAGTGACCAAGGACACTTCCTAGATAGGGTGGGGGGCTTTTTCTCGGGAAGACAGTTCAAGGCATCTAGCAAGAACACATGGCTCAATTGCATATAAATGTCCTTGAGATGAGAGCGGTGCTTTTAGCCTTGCAAGCATTCTGGGACTCTCTTCCTATGGGAACAATTGCAATCCAGATGGACAACATGTCTGTAGTGCGGTATATCAAGAAATGGGGGAAACAGATCATACCCACTTTTTCAAGAAGCTCTCAGGGTCTGGCATTGGGTGATAGCCTCCAAACGCTTTCTAATAGCAATGCACATCCTCGGGAAATCCAACGTCATTGCGGACAGGCTGAATAGAGCCATTCTATGGCCACATGAATGGTCCCTCAATCAGAAAGTTATGGAAGTGATCTTCCACAATTGGGGCCAGCCTTGCTGCGATCTTTTGCATCACCCAATAATGCCAAATGCAGCAGCTATTTCACCCAGATCCCTCCTACGGGGGAGTTACCAAGGGATGCACTTGTTCACGATTGGCCCCCAGGACTTCTTTATGCTTTTCCCCCAGTTCCTCTAATTCTGTTGAAGACAAGCATTATCCTTATTGCTCCCTACTGGCCTCATCAAATCTGTTTTCCCTTTCGTCAGCCTCATCTTCAGGACAAACCCTGGATTCTGGATCTAGTTCTGGACCTACTGAAGACCCATCGGGGATGGTTCATCCCAACCTAGACTCCCTGAAATTGATAGCTTGGCTGCTCCAGTTCTCCTAATTGCTAGGTTTCCGTCCCTCTCTTCCCCAGTCAAGCATATTATTTTAGCATCTCATAAAACTTCTACTCGGAAACTTTATAAAAGCAAATGGAAGAAGTTTGTTAAATGGGCAAATGGTAAAAAAAGACCCTTTTACAGCACCAGTTCATTGTGTTTTACAGTTTTTGTCAGAGATCTTCAATGATGGAGCAGTGGCAGCTTCAGTTTAAAATTCAACTAGCTGCAATCTCTGACTTTCATATAGGAGAAAATGACCGTCCTATCATGTCACACAGACTTTGCAGAGCTTTTTTGAAGAGCACTGTTATGCTAAGACCTCCATATGAACATCCACTGCCCCTTAATATCTTAATTTCATCTTATCCAATATTATATTTTCCCCCTTTGAGTCCTCTGCCACATGTGACATGAAATATCTCTCCTGAAAAACTCTGTTCTTGGTGGCAGTTACTTCAGCCAGAAGGGTATCTGAACTGTAGGCCTTGCCCATAAAACCTCCTTACCTAATCTTTCACAAAGGCAGGGTGTTATTACGCACTAAACCATCCTTTCTACCTAACTTGTGACAGAAAATACCCTTAACCAATCTATAGACCTTCCAGTTTTCTTTCCCGACTTCTAAAATAAAGGAGAGTATTCCTTGCATCTCCTAGATGTTCATAGACAATTACATTTCTATTTACACAGAACTTCCGAATTCAGAAAATCAGATCAGTTTTTCTCATATTCTGACACAAGGAAAGGTCAACCAGTTTCAAAGGTCACATTATCCAGATGGCTTTCCTCATGCATATCCCACATTTACAATTCCAAAAACTGAGCCCTCCCAAATGTTGCTAAAGCTCATTCCACTAGATCTGTGGCCACATCTGCAGCCTTTCAAGCTAGACTACCACTGGATAATATCTGTGCTGCAGCTACTCGGACAAGACCTCATACCTTTATTACTCTAGGAGTAGAGCCTCTTTTGGTTCTATGGTTCTGAGGAATATTCTCCCATGAGCCACCCAAAAGTTCAGTTGCTTGGAACACGGTCCCACAAGTTACAATAAAGGTGAGATTGATAACATCACATAAAGAAATTATGTTCTTACCATAACGTTCCATGTGTGTTGTCCATCTCATCCTTTATTCTCACAACCCTCCCTCATTCCCCCTGCCTATACTCCTGGTAGACTGGATAACAAAGTAAGGATTCAGCAGGGCCATATAGCCTCAGAGAATATACACTTTTAGTCTGGTTCTAATTTATGGCAGTAAGTATATATACATATTTCTACACATCAGCAAATTGCTACTATGTAAGTCCTTCTTTATGTGCTGCTGGGTTTTCTCCCCTTTCATGCTTTCCTGTGAACTCCACTTCCTCTGTATTTATATTCTGAACAAGGTTTCCACTTTGCTGTTCACACCCACATTGGTGTTTCTGGAAATTGTTGTGCTCAGCTCTAGTGCTCCTCTTATGGTAACCAGCCTCTAGTTGGAGCTGGTCAGTTCAGCCTGCCTTAGCTCTGATGTCCATCACATTGACCATGCATGCTGTTGTAATGCTGATCCCACCATTTGGCATTTAGATATCCCTCACTTTATACAGCATTGTCATCAAACATTAACACTGTGTATACCTTGTTAATGAGTCCCAGCCTAAGGTGTTGAGCAGTGTTGAATATCATCAAATTAATATGCTTTTAGTGCCTTTTTGAAAGAGGAATTGATTGAAGGGTTAAGAGATAGATCACAATTTTAAATGTCAAAACCCATAAGTATGAGATGAGAAAAAGTGAGAACCGAGTATGTACAAATCGGGGCTTAAAATGTACTAAGTCTAAGACGTCATGTCTTAGAGTATTTCCTTTACTCCAAGATGTGGCAGTTCTGGAGTTCACAGTTTGTTATTAGGCTAATGACCATTGGAGTCCTTACATGCCTAGCTGAGAACTCCAAACTGTGTGGGTCCCAAATGTCATGTTAGTAGGCAGGTAGCTAAGGAGTTGTAAGGGGTGTTAGTATAGTACTTTTCTTATTGATGGCATCTGTCAATAAGAAACATGGGGGCCATACCAAGGGTAAATGTGCAATTTCCCATTCAGTTGTCAAAGTTTTCCTGAAATAACATCAGGGATGAACTCTGTTTTACATAGATATAGAGCCTATTCCATAGTGCAAGGATACTTTGGGACACATATCTGTCTGTCAAGCATGTTCTGTTTATGTCATAAGCAAAGTTCATATCCTGGATCTAATTTTTTTTTGTTGCTGTTTGCTTTTGCACATGTGCAACAGAGCCATCAGGTCCGTGTATGAGGAAGCCCTGTAAGCCAGGCAAAGATCCCCTCTCAGCAGTGTGTAAGAGACTTAATACAGAGACAGAGCCTTTAGGTGATCATTGTAGGACAAGGTATTCATGTCCTGAATTCTGCTAGTGAGAAACCTTTGTGGGTGTTCCTACTGTTGCAAGTCTCTGGTTAGATAAATTCCAAAGGGGCATTGTATTCAGTGATAGAGTTATACTATAACTTCCTTGGACCTGGCTGCCATATTCTTACCTATTAGTTGGGTGATATAAAATGATTTTCTTATTATCTTAGTTACGTGTTGACAAAGGCCAGATTGCTGTCTATTTATGTTCTCAGATCCCTTACTACAGGGTCGACTCTCAGGTGCGTTTTATTGATGAAGTAATTAACTTGCATTGACAGTTTCCCAAAGGGCATTATAATGCATTTTTTGGCATTGAGTTTTAGGTCATGGCTTTGGCACCAGTCATTTCTCTGTGTTAAACCTACTTGCAAGATGTTTGTGTCTTGGGGGGAATTTATAATAGCTCCCAATTTGCAATAATTTCTGAATTTGGTGAGCCAAAGGCCTTTAACTTAGCTTCTGAGAAGTAGATTCCAAACAGGAGTGAGCCCACCACAGCACCCTGGGGTACTCCACTGGTGACCAGTCTCTTGGTGGAGATGATATGACTGATCATGACTTCTTGGGTCCTGTCTGTAAGCCAGCCAGCAATCTAACAAGTTATGTAAGGGTTTACATCTAGCTCAGAGACCTTGTCAACAATGTTTGAATGGAGTATTGTATCCTGTTCCTTAGCCAGGTCAAAATACACCATATGCACTGTTTTACCTTTGACCATTGCCTCAGTGACCCTCTCAAAGAAGTCTGCCAGATTAAGTAGGCATGACCTTCCCTTAACAAAGCCAAATTGGGATGGGTCTGGTGTCTGTAGGTTGTTAATGTCCTTATTCATCATTTCCATGATAACTTCTTCCATGGTTTTGCATATTAGGCTTATTGGGCTGATGGGTCTGTGGCTCCCTGCATCAGTTGATGGTCTGCCCTTGTGGAGGGGAAAGACAGTTGCAGTCCTCCTTTCACTTGAAATGTACCCTGTTTAAAGGCTGTAGTTGAAGAGTGTCTCAAGTGGTCCTGATAGGTCATGTTACCGGGGATGTTGTCAAGGCCCATGGAGGCAGTGTTCTTGGCTCTAGCAAGTGCTACCAGCGCCTGGTCTCTATTGATAGCTGGAGGAAGTATGTTGGAGGGGAATTCACCTAGTGGAGCTGGAGGGGAGTTGGGGGTGAAGTTTGAGCTGAATTTGTCAGCCAGTAGATTTGCTATGTCACCCTGATGAGTTTAGGTGATACTGTTCACCACCAATTCAGCACACTGTTGTGTATTACCTCTAAAGTTCTGAATGTAGCTAAAGAAGGCCTTCTGATTGTCCTTAGCTTATGAGGCTATCCTGACCTCATAATTGGCCTTACTGAACTTAATTAAACCTCTTTTTCTTGTTTAATTGTATAAGAGAGTTCTTGTCCTTAACAGAGTTGCTTTTCTTGACTTTGGCCATATGGTTTCTTCTTTTATTATATACCCTGTTTAGGTGAAGAGTCCACCAGTGGGGTTTGCTTTTAGTGTTCATTTCGGGCTTATTTCTAGTAGGCATGGCAGCCTCTATGCACCCATTCACATGTTTGTATAGTGACTCTGTGAATAATTCTGCATAGGTATCTGTGGTCTCAGGGTTGGGAGGAGCCTGGAATTTTGACAAACTGTCACTTAATAGTATGTAGTTTGCCTTTGAATGGTTCCTGTCTGTTATTGGTTTAGCTGGATTTTCTGGGTTGATTTTTACTTCAAATGAGACAGCTTTGTGATCCAACCTCAGTAGTGAGGATTTGACATGGGAGGGGGGGGGGTGCAGTGCAACCATCTCCCATGTTGTTGAGTACCAGATCCAGTATGTTTGATCCTCTGGTTGGAGTGTGCCCTATCTGTTCTAGGGTGTTTGTGTTAATAAATTTCAGGAAGCATTGTGCCTGTGAATTTGAGGCAGTGTACATTTCCCAATCTGTAGAGAGGTAGTTAAAGTCACCCATGAGTAGGGTGTTTGGTTGGATGGTGAGTGCCACTAGTCAGTTTAGGTAAGAGTCGTGAGACTCTAGTGGCATAGATGGTGACCTGTACCTAGCCATGATATGATGAGGGGACTTTACCTATGGTGACTTGCACGTGGAGGCATGTTTATTTCTATCATAGATTGAAACACCTCCACCTTTGTCCCCAATCTGTGCTGCTGATGGTCTAAGTGTGTGGAAGGCACTGTAGCCTTGCACATCTGGAGTACTTTCTACTACTTTAGACCAAGTCTCGGTCATGACACATCTCTACATTCTTCACAGTGAGGAGGGCTTGAAGGTTGTACATTTTTTTGTTTAGGCTCTGAGCATTGAGCAGTAACACTTTAAGGTTGCCTGTATACTTTTTCACTATGTTGGCACTTTTGTCTTTTTAGCATAGCCTAAAAAAGGCTCTAAGTGGGTAGATAAAGTTTTAGCCAGTATTTAAAAGCCTATGGGGGACAGGTGCCAACAATCCTTGGCAAAGCAGCATGGTCTTTTGACCATGTTCTCCCATGCTGGCAAATACTGGATCCCCATGATGTGATGCCAGAAATGAAGCCAGTTATTAAAATCAGTCATTTTATGTTCATACTCTGGCATCATCCGTGGTGAAGGTAGAGTAGTGCTCAGTTCAAGGCTCCTACCTATATGTGACATATTCCGAGAGATCAATTATGTTTCTTTTCATTTAGTCTAGTGAGGTATGTCTCAGGTCATTTACACCCACATGGACTGCGATAGAGTCATATTTGTACCTGGGATGCAGTAACTTGAGTACGTGCTTAATATAGTAGATCCTGGCACAAGATTGGCAACTAAATGTTATGTTCTCCTTGTCCAACCTGGTGAGTGGGGCATCTCTGTGTTGCATAATATAGCTTCCCCAATGACAAGAGTATTAGGTAAAGTATATGCTTGCCTCACGAACTTTGCACTTGGGGGGACTTTTAGGTATAAGCTTATGTGATATGTTTGGTGTTGTTTTTGGTGTGTGCTGTAGTGATTGCTGAGGAGCAGTGCTGCCATTTGTCTTTGGAGGTTTTTGAGATTTGCAAAGGTTTCTTCTAAGTACCTCAGTGTAAGATTGTGTGTGTGTGTGTGTGTGTGTGTGTGTGTGTGTGTGTGTGTGTGTGTGTGTGTGTGTGTGTGTGTGTGTGTTGTAAACAGTACGTGTGAATGATGTAGTGTGGATATTCCTGACAACCTCGTTCTATATGCAAGATTTTTGCCTCCAAGGAAGTTGTGTACTCACATCTCTCACATACTTCACATACTATGTTATTTTCTTTAATCTGTAATGATTAACTGGTTGTCTGAGAACATGAGACAATTACTACATTGCCATAGGATGCCCAAATTTACCAAGCTGGCCACAGATACATTTGGAAATTGCATATCCTTGCTGTCTGGCCCTGTAATAGTGCTGTTTAGGATTAAGGACTGGGTTTTAACAGGGGTGTCCTAGGGTAGTTTCTAGGGTTAAGAGCAGGATATCATATAATGACAGGATATGGTAGTGCTATTTGATGAACAAGCTAGCTGCTTTTGGCTTATTTCTGCACAGTGTCATACTGTTTAACAGGCTTAGGATCCTAACTTTATAGGTAAATTTTACTGTTGAAGCGTTTGTTATTATATCAGGCACTGCTAGCTGCTGCTTCCTGGTGGAAAGCTCCATGCAGAGAAAAAAAAAATGAAATCGGACTCCTGTACCCTCTAGCAAATAAATAACCACACTTTGAACTTCCCCCAGTGCTTTCCAACTAAAAAAAAAAAAAAAACAGGTAAACACCTTCTGCCATAAAATGTCTGATCCTGAAATCTGTTAATGTAAAAACACAGCAAAAGCAACTCTCAAGTGCAGATTAAACGAAAAACAATTTGTGCTTCACACCTTAGAAAGACCAGGTGAAGACCTTCTCCCATAAGATGTTTGACCCTGGGATCTGTTAATGTAAAAGCACAGCAAGAGCAGCTTTCAAGTGCAGATTAAACAGGAAACAGCTACTAGATAATTAAGTCCCTGGCTAATTCACCCTTCTGCAAAAAGATTTGGAGGCACACAGACTAGAAAAGCCATCAAACAGAGAAATTACTATTTTTACCACAAAATTAAATAAATGCTTTAAAATGCTCAAATACAGTAGTGATCAGTGCATAAAGCAGGAAAATGTTCTTATTTTAGCTTGGATGGCTCTGGATGCAGCTGAAACACTGGAAAGGCATTGCAGAGTTCTCTGTAAGAGTCAAGGGTGTAGCTAGGCACACTCAGTGTACTCAAATTCATAGCCGGCCTTAGGCATAGGCCAACTAGGCAACCGCCTAGGGTGCCGCTCTGGCAGGGGTGCTTTTCCAGTATTTATTTGGTGTAGGTAGACCAGGATGGGGGCACTAGGTGGTGTGGGGTGGCACCATGAAGCTCTTTTGCCTAGGGCACCAGTTGACCTAAGGCCTGTCCTGCTCGAATGAGTACATTTTTTTCTGAGCATCTCTTAGAAACTTCACAATCAAAATTCACAAAATGTTTAAAACTGCCTAATCAAATTTTTGCAGTACAGAAGTATATTCAAAGAATAATTGTTTTGAAGGAATACACCTCTAAAAATAACTTTTTAGGAGTACAAACTACAACTGTTAGAAACAACATCTCTACTTCCTATCTGTCTGGAGGTATCAATTTCAGGGTTCAGTACATTATTAAAGTGATGGGTGAGAGATGGGGGTAAAAACATTAGGTTTGAGAACAGAGTGTTGACTTCTGGCTACACCCCTGGTAAGAGTTAGTATGTACAAATAGTGGTGGTGTAGAAAGTACATCCCTAGTACTGGGGTATGTTCTCCTTTAGCCTGACTCACAATTATAGATGTTCATCGTGTTTCACTGTTGCAGTCATTACACTTGGGTTATCCTGTTGGCAGGCTACCCACAGTCAGCCTGAATTCCAAAGTCCTGGACCGGCGTCGGTTGCTGTCGCTTCTTCCCTGACATCAGTGCGCCAGGGGTATAAAAGATGCAGCTGATGCCATTTTCTTCAGTCTTTCTTGCCGCGTGGTGCCCGAAGCAAAAACAGTTCGCAAGTGCGGTCGGCTGACTCCTGAGATTTTCGAAATCGAATTTCAGATCCGAAGTCTTCAATAAAGCTAAGTACCCCGCTGGGGAAACTTTTTTCTTGCTCCAGACCGATGTCAGAAAAAGTTAACAATTGTATTTCTTGTGGGAAGCAAATACGTCATAAGGATTTTCATTCTTACTGTATTCCTTGCCTAGGCCCTGACCACGACGTTGCTAGCTGTCGGTTTTGTGCTAGATTTAAAAAACGCACTATTAAGTGTCTGTACGAATTTGCCTTTCATTACTTTGGCCGAAGTTTTAACTATATAATGCCGTCGGAACAGCCAACAACCGGAGTTTATAAAAAGCGCAAGGAAAAAGAAAAGGATAGGCATCAGAGGTCTAAAACCGATGACAAGGCCTCCGCTAGGCCAGTCACCAGTTCGCCGGTTCTCAATGAGGCACTTTCGCAGCCCATGACGCCCGCTACCTCAGAGCCACAGGCCGCTTCCGACTCCCACATGGAGACAGCTAGGCCTCTGGATACTCAAGGTATTGGACACTCAGTAACTATTCCCTCAGATGGGTCTGGAGCCACTGAGCAGGCATCGGCTTCTGAGGGTGTTTTCAGACATACACAGTTATATGTCAAGTCTACCTCAGCTTCCAAGGCAAAGACTAAAACAGCTTTAAAGACAAAGAAACAAGTACAGCATTCTCCTGGACAGACTACCATGCCTAAGAAACAGATGCTTAAAATGGCCGAAGACCTAATTACTTTGATCAGGGATTCCCATCCCCCTCCTGATAAGAGGCCTAGGCAAGACACAGAATATGATTCTTCTGATCAGGTTTCCATTTCCTCTGACTCCTCTTCAGAACAGGGATACTCTCTTTTTCCCTATGAGGATTCTGATGCTGAAGAATCTATTCCTTCAGCCTCTCCTCCTGAGGATTATTCTTTTGGGGAAACCCTGCATACCATGAGGGAGCATTTTCACTGGAGAGCCAAGATTACTCAGAATCTAAGAAAAGGCTCAGAGACTTTCTTTTACTGCCTCAGCACAGACCTCTTGCTATTCCACCTGTTCTAGACATTGTAGATGATGTATTTTCAGAGTCCGGCCTTTCTCCTCACTCTTTACCCCCTGCACCTGTCAAGCCAGACAGATACTACAGGGTTCCAGATTCTCATAAATTTCTATATAAAAACCCTGCTGCTGACCCAGAAACTATATCTCAGGGTCCCAAAGGGATCAAGGCTTCCACTGCAAAAAAAACTGTCCCCTCTGAAAGGGATTCTAGGTCACTGGACAGATGGGGGGAAAAAAGTTTACACTTCTGCTACCTTGGCTGTAAGGGCTTTAAATTGTCAGTTTCATATGCTTAAATATCAGCAATACTTAATGTCACTGCTAAAACAGAAAATGTTGACAAATACTGAATGTTCTGAGAACAAGGAAATGCAGGATTTATTGCATGCAGCTGAACAAGTGGGAAAGCATACTTTGCAGTGTGGTTTTGATTCACTGGAGGCCTCTTGCAGGACCGCTGTTACAGGTTCTGTCATTAGAAGGCATGCTTGGTTAAAGGAACAGAATCTGCCTGATCATGTTAAAGCAAAATTATTGGATGCTCCATTACAGCATGATACTTTGTTTGGTGTTAAGGCAGAAGAGGTGTTGAAGAAAATGGAGGATAAAGCGAAATCTATACAGACAGTAAAGGATTTCTTACAGGTACAGCCACCCAGATTTAGCAGGAACCGGCCTTCTAAAAATTGGTCCTTTCCAGTGTCAGACAGGTCACAAAGAGGCAGATACAGATGCCCTAGAGGCAGAGTCCAGCCCCAAGGCTCATACAGGCCTAAACAATTGGGTGCTTCTACCTCCAAAAGTGGAGAAGACAAGTCACAGCCATATAGGAAACAGTCCCAATGACTTTCCTCTGCCAATGCCAAGCACCTATCTTTTGGCAGCACCCTTAGGGGGAAAGCTAGCACTTTTTTCACAAAATTGGCACATGATCACCCAGGACAAATGGGTCTTGAATATAGTCTCTCAGGGCTACAGGTTCCACTTTCACACCCTTCCAAAAACAAAAGGTATGCCAGACCTGCCACACAATCAATGGGCAGAGGCACAAAAGCAAGTTTCATCTCTCATGGACATGAGGGCTATTCAGCGAGTACCACAGCAAGAGCAGGGACAAGGATTTTACTCAAGACTTTTCTTGGTACCCAGAAAGGACAAAGCCTGGAGACCAATACTGGACCTGTCTATTCTAAACACTTTTCTGGACGTTCCAAAATTCAAAATGTTGACTCTGCAGCAGCATCTGCCCATGCTGGGAAAGAAGGCTTGGCTGGTAACATTGGACCTGAAAGAGGCATACCTGCATGTCCCAATCAGACAATCTTGCAGAAGATACCTCAGATTCACAGCTGGCTCAATGCACTACCAATTCTCTGCACTGCCCTTTGGCTTATCTACTGCACCCAGGGTCTTCACAAAATGCCTGGCACCAGTAATTGCATTTTGCAGACAAAGAGGAATTCAAATATATCCCTACTTGAACGACTGACTTATTCAAGCAGAGAACAAAGACATTCTTCTGAAGCATCTGGCGTTTGTAAAAATATTAGTAATTTGCCTAGGGTAAACAGTAAACGAAAATAAATCAAAACTAGTACCCTCTCAAGAGGTAATACTCCTGGGTGCAAGCTTAAATACAACTGCCCAGATGGCTTATCTCACGCCAGACAAACAAAGGCAACTGACTTCTTACTTTGAAAAGATGGCAACAAAGACCCAGTTATCTGTAAGAAAAATTCTGCAGGCTTTGGGCTTCATGGCATCCTGCATTCTGTTAATTCCATATGCAAGACTGCATATGAGGAAGCTACAATGGTATCTAAAAAGTGTTTGGACTCAACATTGCCACAGCCTGGAAACATTAATTACCCTCATTCCCTGCCTACAACAGGAGTTTCGATGGTGGGCACAGGCCTGTCACCGCAATAAGAGACAGCCATTCACTTTACCTACAGCCAGGCAGACACTAACAACAGATGCATCAGATTATGTCTGGGGGGCACACATGGCAGGAAATTGTATTCAGGGAACATGGCCCGCAAGCCAAATGCATCTTCATATCAGTCAAAAAGAGATGCTAGCTGTACAGAATGCCCTGACAGCCTTCAAGGATCTACTCCATCCGGGACAACTGCTGATAAAGACGGACAATACTACAGTCATGTGGTACATAAACAAGCAAGAAGGTACACATTCCTACCCCCTCTGCAGACAAGCCATGACTGTGTGGAACACAGCATTGACTTATCAAGTACACCTGCAAGCACAATTCCTGCCAGGAAAATCAAATACTCTGGCAGACGAACTAAGCAGAAACCTCATGGACCCTCACGAGTGGAAACTAGATCCACGAGTCTTCAGCATGATATTAAGGAAATGGGGATGCCCAGACATAGCTCTATTTGCCTCCCCTCACAACTGCCAGCTACAGAGATTCTGCACAAGGACTTATCACAAACAAGCATGGAAAGTGGATGCTCTTTCATTCAGCTGGAAAACCCTTACAGTATATGCCTTTCCTCCACTGCCTCTCCTCCCCAAGGTACTCCTAAAGGTCAGACAAGAGAAGCCAAAAATGTTACTGATTGCCCCAGACTGGCCATGCCAGCACTGGTATCTAATCCTAAAGAGCTTGTCTCAAGGCCCAGCCTGGACATTACCTCAAATTCCTCATCTACTGACTCAACAAAACAATCAGATCCTGCACAGCCAACTCAGTACACTAAATCTGGCTGCATGGCGGATATTATGACCACTCAGAACACACCTCTCTCTAATGCAGTTATGGATGTTATTTTGGAGGCCAGGAGGCCCAGCACCAGAAAATCTTATGAAGAAAAATGGAAGAGATTCGGTGCTTGGAACCAGGCACAAGGAATTGACACGCTTGTACCAAATATTCCTCAGATTTTACAATACCTAACTGAGATGCTGGACAAAGGCCTATCCTTCTCATCAATTAAGATCCATGCCTCTGCCATTTCAGCTCATTACAATATGGACCCACCTATTTTTTCACATCCACTGCTAAGGCAGTACCTCAGAGGGGCCAAAAACATAAGACCTCCAAGGAGAGCACCAATACCTGCATGGGACCTCAATTTTGTCTTGGAAAAGCTCACTCTGCCTCCTTTTGAGCCAGCCAGTACAGCTGAGATAAAATTCTTATCATGGAAAACAGCTCTGCTTCTAGCAATAACTTCAGCAAGAAGAGTCTCAGAGTTACTGGCTGTGGAACCTTTTATTATTTTCCATCTGGACAGGGTTTCTCTAAGGACAAACCCAACATTTATGCCTAAGGTAGTGTCCAGTGTGGCTCTTAACCAAACCATTCATTTACCTACCTTTTATCCAAACCCACAGAATAAAGGGGAAAGACTTCTACTTTCTTTGGACATACACAGACAGTTACGCTTCTACTTGGACAAAACTAAAGCTTTCAGAAAGACTGAGCAACTTTTAGTGGCATATGCTGCAGGATCGCAAGGAAAGGCTATTTCAAAGCAGACTATTTCAAAATGGATAGGCCACTGCGTTCGTTTCTGCTATTCACAACATGGCAAATCAGTGCCTAAGGGCATTAAGCCACATTCAACCAGAGCAGCAGCTACTTCAACAGCCTTCCTCAGAGGAGCACCAACCAAGGATATTTTGGAGGCTGCAACTTGGACTTCAGTGCACACTTTTACAAAGCACTACCACTTACCTCTTTACTCTAAATCCAGAGCAGGCCTTGCCACTGCAGTTCTGCAGGGCCTCATAGCCACTCCTAATTCTATTTAGGCCCAGCCACCCAACCTCAGCTTTGGGATTCAACCCAAGTGTAATGACTGCAACAGTGAAACACGATGAACATAGTACAGTTGTGTACCTACCACAAATGTAGATGTTTGAGTGTATTCACTGTTGCAGTCCAGGTTACCCTCCCACCATCCCCCTTTCATTGCTGGGACTTATCTGTACTTCTCTATTCTATACAACCTATGTGGTGTATTTGCTTGTAGATGAAGGTAATGTTTATGTTAGTGCATGCTTTTTTATAAGTCCCTTTTGGGGGCACCAGACATCTGGGGCAAGAAAAACTGAAGAAAATGGCGTCGGCTGCATCTTTTATACCCCTGGCGCACTGACATCAGGGAAGAGGCGACAGCAACCGACACCGGACCAGGACTTTGGAATTCAGGCCGACTGCGGGTAGCCTGCCAGCAGGATAACCCAAGTGTAATGACTGCAACAGTGAATACACTCGAACATCTACATTTATGGTAGGTACACAACTTTACTGTCTCAGAATTACAAAAGGGAGCCATCGTGGATATTCTTAGGAACACTTTTCAGTAGTGTGGCAACTATTTTATGGAATGTGTGCTTAGTTCACTTCCAAGTAAACAAAAGTCTGTGCAGAGAAACCTGTTTTCAAAATTGTCTAGTGAGTACTGGTTGCTCAAGGGAGAGAGGAGGTGGGTCACTGCAAAAACTGAGAAAGGGAGTTAGTAAATGGTTGTGGTTAAAAGCAATTATGCTGTGATATTAGGTGGAAGTTACTAGTTAAAAGGAGTGAGTCATACTGGTGTATGTGACAATAAAGTGAGATTTTTTCAAGATATTCTAAAGGATGTTGTAGTTTTTATATTAAAACAAAGAGAGCAAGACAATATTCCAGTTAAGGAATGATAATGTTTTTCACAGTGTAGCAGTGGCTGTCAGGCAAAAGGAGGAAATAATTGCATAGTATAGCTTATACTGAAGTATAACTTTAGAGACAAGAAATTTGTTGTGCATGTTAAATATTAGACTGTGATCAAGAACAACTTACTTATATGTATAAACGTGCTCAGTGAATTTACTACAGGCTGAGTAATGCTAAATGGAGAGGAGGTGGTTAGTCTTTGGTGGGTGTTGAATACCATAGTTTTGATTTTGGATGCATTAACTATGGGTTTATTTTGGGAAAATTGAAGCACAACTTGCTTAAAATAATCCTGAATATTGTTTTGTAGTCTGGTAAAATAGTTTGGAATAGTTGGTTAAAAAGGAGATTAGCATAGAGAGTCATATTAATTTTATAAAGGTCTTGTGAGAGAAAATTAACAACTTATGAGAATAAAATAGGTCTGAGAAATGATACCTGAGAAACGCCTGAAAGAAAGTGAGCGTTAGAGGAAAGGGAGTTAGCAAATTTAACCTAAAAAAAACTACTGTCATGGAGGTGGGTTCTTAGTCAAGGCAAGCAATGTTAATTGTTGAATAATGTAATCATGATTTACAGTTAAAGGCCTTTTTTAGGTACACAGACAGGAGCTATTAGAAGATCTTTGTCAAGGTTGCAGTAGTGCTGTCTGCTACAAAGATAGCGTAGCAGTGTTGTAACAGAGGTGAAAACT
The DNA here is from genome assembly GCF_019279795.1 of Protopterus annectens. Classification (NCBI taxonomy): domain Eukaryota; kingdom Metazoa; phylum Chordata; order Ceratodontiformes; family Protopteridae; genus Protopterus; species Protopterus annectens. Next base: position 638,713,356 of record NC_056725.1, read on the forward strand.
GTGCTGACTAGGAAACAAAAGTATATCTGTCTCAGATGAACTGAAAAATCTACTTGTAGAGTATGTTTTCAAATACTTTAGTGATGGGAAGAGAATTTCAGTGGGTCAGAATTAGTCTGGATCCTATTTCTTCTGTCCATCTGATCCAAGTGTTAGGGTACCAACCAGTTTGTTGGATCTGATCTTGTTATCTGCTAGTCCTCTTAGCCTCAGGTTCGTTTCTATTTTCCTCTCATAATTCATCACTGCCCTCATTAACCACAGACATCATTTGCTGCCATAGCGAGTGAACAATCATCTGAGCTCACCTGAGTGATTTAGCTTATTTTTCTCTTTCCACGCAGTCTTTAGCTTTATATTCATTCTGTAGTTTAGTGGCTTCCAATATTTAAGTACTTTATTGTTTTATTGTTGTACAGTGTGCTAAAGATTTTTATTTTCCTTTTTGTCTTGTCTCATTTGCTACACTCAGTCTGATGGCCTATTGTCTCTTAGTCACCTTGTTAAAAAATTCTTCAGTTATAAATACTTAGATAGGTTATGCTTGTGTGAAGCATTGTAATTGGATTTCCATAATAGAGAAGAGTTTTAAAAAAATGTTGTTAAATGTTGTCATAAAATTTGCCCTAAGACACCAATAACATATGAGTGGTGTGTCTGGGGTCAGAGCACCTGGAGGCAGACTGCTATATTTGTAAAGGCTTTGGGCCCAGGTCTCTTTCCGACTGGGGTAATAAGTTAATTTCAGTGGCACTTCCCCCCTCCAGATAACCAATTCACCCCCAGGGGGAAATCAGAGAAAAGAAAAGAAGAGAAGGATAAAGATCCAATAAGGAGAAATGTGAGGAAGCCAGGACTTCCTCAAAAAAGAAGATTACTAGACAGGAGAAAGCTCAGTCCTCTTCTACATTAACACTGGTATGCTAGACTCCACCTCTGGTCTTCCTAATCATTGTAATCAGAGACAAATCCCCAGTCAGAACCTTTAGCAGAGGGGAGCTCTCCTTTTCCCACTCCTCTATGGCATTTTCTGCTACCTTTTAAAAATCTGCCAGGTCTGTCAGCAGCAGTACAGAGAATGATTGGGAGCCTATTATGAGGCCATTTTGAAGGTGCAAATGTAGTTGGGTGTCATCCATTTACCCTCTTTTTCAAGGGTTGATCTGGTTGGCTCCCCTTCATCTCTCTTAGCATCTTTCCCATTTCTAGTTTCGTCACTGTGGTGGTTTCAAAGACAGTTTACCTCCAGGAGCCTGCCTACTTGGTGCTGACAGGTACTACTACCCCAACACTGTTTTTGATGCATCCAGTACATTAGACGTCGAGACCCTTGACATCAATTGCGTCTCAGAACTGATTGCTAGATGCTGGGTCTTCAGTACTGTCCTGAGTTCCAAATTGTCTGGGGACATTTTCAGTAACAAAGTCCTCATTCTTCGAGTTATCACCATGGATCTGCATCACAGGACTGTCTGGGTCCTTGGTGTTGAGTCATCTCTCTGCAGTGCTTCATGTCCAGTTTAGTAGAGTTGAGGGCAGCTTTAGTGCAGAGGGTCCCTGATACCGATAGATTCCAGGTCTGCCTTTTTGGCTATGAAGAGGATGTTAGTCTTCCATCCCAGGCATTTGATAGATCATCCGTCAATGCCAGCTCCACACCTTGACACTGTCTCATCAGCCCTTAGCCAGTTCATCATGACTCCTAATGACAGAGTAGAGTGGGAAGCCTCAAGGAACAGCAACAAACAGCAACAGGTTCACGCTCAGTCCTCAGTGAACTCATACTAACCTCATCCAGTGGTCCTTAGGAAGAGGATATGCAAGAGGAGGCACAAGGACTCCCTATTGGAGTCCCTAGTATCAGGCATGGACTCGGATGAGACAGAGAGGGCTTCCCACAATCCCCACCTGAAGATGCCACATGATGAATTTTTTGAAGTGATGAGACAGACAGGATCTTGGTCAACAGAACTGCTGTCTCAGGGCAAGGAAATGCTTTTTCAGATCTTCCATTCTGCACTGCCTACATCTTGGGTGGTTTCTCCTGGCAATCTTAATGTTCACGAGGGGCCATGGCAAGAACCGCATAGAACTGAGGTGATCTCTTGCAAGCCTGGCAAAATTCTGTGCCTACCTAAATATGTGAAGCACTAGTCTTAAGATCCTTTGGTGGACTCTGTAATTGTCATAGCAACCACCAAGAGAAAGCTGACCTGTGATTCGTCTGCTGTTCATTTGCCTACCAAAGAACATAGAGCATTGGATAGGATGGGAAATGAGCTTATGCCTCAGACATCTTTCCTTTGTGGGCATTAAATTTTATGGAACACATGAATTGCTTCCAAAGGGATCTGGCAGAACAAGCCATGGATACTTTGTGCAAGCTTCCTACATGCCTGAATGAAAAAACAGCTGGAGGCCTCCCTAGGTACAGTGTTGAATATTACTGACCCTTTTAGGCACCTGCTACATAATGCATCTGATGGAGCGACCAGAGAGGTGGTACAGGCATTATTTTCAGATGCCACATCTGGCTTAATTTTTGCTATTTTGTAGTCAGATTTAAGATGTCCCTTACCAAGGTCCCATTTGATGGATTCATGTTATTTTGGCCTACAGTGAAAGAAAAATTGACAAGGTATGAACAAGAAAATCACCTCAGAAAATCCAAATCCCATCGAGCTACGCGCTCGAGAGACTTGAACCTCAGCACTGAAATAAATAGGACATGCTGGAGGGACAGATTCATAACCCGGAGGCTCCCTTCACTCTGGAATAAAATCCCAGTCCAGGTTAGGCAGAGTCCCTCATTGACTCTCTTCAAGAGGAATCTTGATGAGTGGATGGGAGATCGTAGGTTTAACCCGGGTATCACTTCTGTTAGACAGAGGCACAGTATACTAACCTCGAAAAAGGGCATAGCAAAATTAATTTAAAATGGGTGGCGAAAGCCAAACACATTCTGGCTAGGCTTATAAATGCCCTAGGGCAGATAGCCTAGTATGAACCTATGAACCTATGAATATAAGATACTGTCTGATATAGGTTATAGATTTGAAAACCCAGAGAAACAGATTAACAGAAACCAGAAGAGTTTCAAATCTCCGGTTCAGGAAACCCCAGCATCAGCCATTTGATTCCTCCTCAGGTAGAGGTAGCTATTGCATAGATATCCTGCCATCACCCAGAGTGATACCACAGTACAAGGACAAAATGTTTGACTTCAACAATTGGCTAAGCTTCTGGTGTCATTCTAATGGGATCCAGTATCTGTCTGCCTGGGATGACATGATCGACAGACCACAATGCTTTGCCAGAGATGGCCTGCACGTGTCGCCTTTGGGATTCCGGATACTGGCTAAGGATCTTGCCACCCCTATAGTGCCTTTTTTAGGTAAGGTTCAAATGACAAATTCACCACCGTAACAGGTACAAGCAAGCAAAATCTGAGGGTAATGCTACTCATTGCTAGAAGTCTAAACCTCAAAATGCACTCATTCGAGGCCCTCCTTAAAATGGAGAACATTGACATCTGTGCAGTGACAGAGACCTGGTTCAAGGCTCCAGAGAGCACCCCTGCATTACCAGGCTATAATTCATACCACACTTTTCGGCCACCTAACCTGGACCGAAACACTAAAGGCAGGGTCGTGTCCATATTCATTAAGGATATCCACACCTTCTGGCTAGTTGCTCAGCATAATGCATCCGAGATTATCCAAGTGCAACTAACTCTGGGCAAGACCGCAGTCCAAACTGTAGCTTACTACAGATCCCCCACCATGCCTCAGCATTCCCACTCCTTATTTCTTGATACACTAGAAAATATTAGGGTGCAACCTAACACCCTAATAATGGGTGATTTCAACTACCCCACCATTAACTGGGAAAACTACTCATGTACTAACTCTTTTGCTCAACGTTTTTTTGGAATTCATCAATTCCAATGCCTTGGATCAACTTATCCACACCCCACCAGGGAAAGCAATATCCTAGACCTGGTCATTACCAACATGGGCAACCGGTGATGTTATGTGGTCCTATCTCACCTACATTCCTTACTCACGGGTTCGGAGCCGAGAATCAGCTCCGACTCGGCCAAATTTCTCTAGCACAAAGTCTCTAATTGGCTGGGCTAACCTGGTATCCCAAGATGCACCTCGCCCTAGCCCCAGATCTCGTTTGCTGCTCGTAGAGTTAGGATGTGGTCTAGCTTGGCTGTGGCTAAGTACCCTTTTTAAAATACTTCTAAGTATTTTAGCAGTCTACTTTTTGATAAAAGCTATTTTAATAGCTAGCTTTGTATCTGACTAGTTGTTGTGTGAGTTTTGTGAGTACTGTGTGTTTGTGGTATCCCTACTGTTTTCGCGGGCTAGGCCCGTTTAAGTTAGAGGACCTAGTCCTCTTCAGTGTGTTCCCTTGTTCTTTTGTGCTGATTTCTTGTCAGTGGTTAAGCTCCCTCTTAGGAAGCGTTTAAATTAGAGTTTCCTTGTCTGTTAGAGTGGTTTTTGGTCTTACTGCCTTCCACTTGTGTTTGTTTCTGTCGGTTGTGAGTGGTGCGGTTGCTTACCATGTTGAAAGAACTGAAGGAACATAAACCCTCTGGGTTTAAGAAGTGTACAAAATGTGGTTATAAAATGTCCATTACAGATGGGCACTCTATCTGTGTTTATTGTCTTGGTGCTATTCACCTGCAAGAGTCCTGCAGTTTCTGTCATGTTTTTAGCCCTAGGGTACGGCAGGAACGTAAAAATAAGCTGATTTTGAAGGGTCTGATTAAGCCCTCCTTTGAGGAGGCCTTGGAGTCATCTTCGTCTTCTAGTACCAAGTCTAAGCCTTCTAAGGCCAAGAAAAGATCTCCGGCTCCGTCTGCTTCTTCGGAGCCATCGGAGAAGGTTTGTAAATTGGATACTTCCTCCTCGGCTCCACTGTCCTCGGGGCCAAAGGAGAAGGATTCGGAAATGGATACTACCTCCTCAGCTCCATTGTCCTCGGGGCCGCAGGAGGTATCTGTTGTACTGGAGTCGACCTCGGCTCCGATACTATTGGAACCTGTTCGGAGCCGGTCACCCAGTGTCAAGCATGAGTCTCCAGTTAGGAGATCCCGATTTCCTTCTATTTCTTCCAAATCCTCTAGGCTGTCTGATTTGGATGTGGATAGGGTAGTCCAGAGGCTCCTGCAGTCACCGGCGTTAGCAAAACTGTTTTCAGCTCCGACCCAGTCGGCTCCTGAGCCGGTCCCCATTCTAGTAACGATGATTCCTCCTCCGAACACCCATGTGTCGTCGGAGCCGGAGTGCTCCGTGCCGAGTGATGTTCTGATGTCGGCTCCGATACCCCATGTGAGTCTATTGGAGCCGGCTTCGGCTCCAACCAGGTCGGTTCAGTCCTCTGGTTTCGGCACTCGGGTTTCCTCAGTCGACCCGAGGGGGATACCTCGGGACTCCTGTCGGTTCCGAGCCTCCCTCTCGGTGCTTTGGCTCAGGGAATCTCGACTCCGGTCGTGGTCTCTGAGACTGGTCAGTCCTCGGACTCGGGGGGACCAGCCTTCGAGGCCATGAGGAGCGCACTGGCCAGGTCGTCAGTTACATCACCTAGATTGGTCACTCCATCCCCTTACACCCCGGCTAGAGCCTCTGACTCCCCCCTCTCCGTGGATGGCGGAGCCCAAAGGTCTGGGGATACCCCCTTGAGTGGTCCCCTACTTTCTGAGGGCCCCTCAGAGTCGGTGCCTGAGGAGCCTCCCAGAAAGAAGTTGTGCAAGAGGAAGCACATCGACTCCCAGGACGAGTCCCTCACTTCCGATACTGACCTCGAGGAGTCAGAGGGGTCCCCCAAGTCGTTCTCCGATGATGTCTCTTTCTCCGACATCCTGGAGATTTTGAGACAGAGAGGCGACTGGCCTTCCAAGACCCCCTCTGAGGAGGAGTCGGTATTCCTCAAGGCCTTCGGAGCTCAACCCTCCGCCTCCTGGGTGTCTCCACCCTTCGACGAACTCCTGGACTTGATTTGTCGAAGGGTGTGGGAGAACCCTGATTCTGTGGAACCGGTTCCCAGACGTCCAAACAAGTTCCTTTCTGCTCCCCCGGGGAAAGAGTTCCTTACCAAAGGGGTTCCAGGCAGATGCCTTGGTGGGGGTGGCAGCCACTCAGCAGGAAGTTGCAGAGGCTTCTTCTTCAGTCTACCCTCCTAACAAGGAGTCCAGGAGTATGGACCGATATGGGAAGCGTACCCTGTCTTCAGCCACCTTTACCTTATGGTCGTTGAATTACCTCTGTCATTTCACTCGGCTCCAAAGAGATCTCCTGAAGAAGCTAGGAGATACTCTGACGGGTAACATGCCTGAGGCGGTGGCACAGACTGTTAACGCCCAGTTGTCTACCCTTGGTTCCATTGTCAACTCATCTATGAGGCTCATATCTTATGCAGCCGAAGGGGCGAGTAGGGCAGCTAGCTCAGACGTAGCTCTCAGAAGGCAAGCCTAGATGTGCCTGTGTCATTTCACAGAGGCCTTTAAGTCTTCCTTCACTGACACCCCCTTTGATGGGTCCTCTCTCTTTGGGCCCAAAGTGAAAGACACCCTCACCAGATGCGAACAAGAGGGAAAGACCCTATCTGCCGTAGAGGCCCATTTTTCTCTCCCTTCTAGGCCTTATCCCAAGGCTCAGAGAGGAGGGAAAATGTGGTTCAAAAAGTCTCAGAGGTCCTTTTCTGCAGCTCAAGGTGAGTCCCCCTCCAGAGGCAGGGGGTGGGAATTATTCCGGAAGACGCCATCCTAGAGGCAGAGGAGGCCCCCGCAACTCGGAAGACTGCGATTCCTTTTGCGGTTCTTCCTTCCAACGTTCCTGAGGCGTTGCCCGACTATGCTATTCCGGAGCCAGTCGGGGGCTGAATTTCGTTGCATCCGGAAGCCTGGGAAAGCATCACCCAGGATCGTTGGGTGCTTCGAATAGTTACCGGAGGTTACACTATCCCCTTTGCGTCGGCACCCCCCCCAGTCAGAAGGATCCCGGACGTCCCACCCAGTCAACGGGATCAAGCAGCACTAGAAGTTGCAAAGCTGCTAGAAAAAGGAGTCATCCAACCAGTCCCCTCAGACCATGTCGGATCAGGAACTTACTCCCGACTCTTTTTGGTGCCAAAAAGAACAGAGGACCTGAGACCCATTCTGGATCTCAGTCGACTGAATCACTACGTTCTGAAGTCCAAGTTCCGAATGGTCACACTTCAGTCCATTTCTCCATTGCTGGAGAAAGGAGTATGGATGTGCTCCATCGATCTCAAGGATGCCTACTAACACATCAAAATGGAGAAGACATCCAGGAGTCATTTACGCTTCCGGCTAGGAGCCAGTCACTTCCAGTTTCGTGCCCTGCCCTTTGGTCTCACCACAGCCCCCAAGGTGTTTACCAAGTGTTTGGCAGTGGTGACAGCTCACCTGAGACATCTAGGATTCCAGGTGTTTCCGTATCTGGACGACTGGCTTCTTGCCGCCCCCACCAGGCATCTGCTCGTTCAAGCCAGAGAGACGACCATCTCACTTTGCCAACATCTAGGAATTACTTTGAACTGGGAAAAGTCTGCCTTGCAGCCCTCACATCATGTTGTTTTTATAGGCGCAGAGCTAGACTCTATTCAAATGCGGGCCTTTCTACCACAAGAGAGGATAAGAGTGCTGCAGTCTCAGATCCATGCACTGTTGCCCCTCAGAAAAGTTCAGGCCAGGTTAGTTCTTCAGCTCTTGGGATCCATGACCTCCACCATCATGCTGGTACCTCTGGCCAGGTTACACATGCGGATCCTACAGTGGCTCCTGTCAGTTCAGTGGTCCTTTCAGAAGCTTCCTCTTTCCCACTTGATACTTGTCACGGAGCAGTGCAAACAGGACCTCCTCTGGTGGCTACGTTCCGACAATCTAGACAGAGGAAGGAGCTTAATTCCTATGTCTCCAGTGGCCACGGTTACCACAGACGCCTCCCAGATGGGGTGGGGGGGAATTATCTAGGCAGGACGGTCCAAGGCACGTGGCAAGATCACGAGGTACACTTGCACATCAATGTTCTGGAGATGAGAGCGGTGTTTCTGGCGTTGCGAGCACTCCAAGACTCTCAACCTCTGGGAACGATTGCAATTCACTCAGACAACATGTCCGTAGTGTGGTACCTGGACAAGCAGGGGAGAACCAAGTCTTATCCCCTCTGCAGAGAGGCCATGCGAGTGTGGCATTGGGCAGTGTCTTCCCAACGGTTTCTAGTGGCAACGCACATTCCGGGGAAGTCCAACGTGATAGCAGACAGGCTAAGCAGAGCTATTCTGATGCCTCACGAGTGGTCCCTGAACAACTGAGTGGCGGTTCAGATCTTCAACAGGTGGGGTCAGCCTTGCTGCGATCTCTTCGCCAGCCCCCTCAATGCCAAATGCAGCGAGTACTTCACACTGATCCCCCCACAGGGGGAGTCACCCAGGGACGCTCTAGCTCACGATTGGCCCCCCCGGTCTGGTCTACTTTTTCCCTCTGTTTCCTCTGTTACCAAGAGTGATCCAGAAAGCCATATCCTTGGGAAGCAGGATGATTCTTATTGCTCCACACTGGCCTCGACAAGTATGGTTCCCTTTTCTTCAACGGTACGCACTGGACGGTCCGTGGACTCTGGACCCAGTACCAGACCTCCTGATTCACATGTCAGGACAACTCCATCCATCCCTGCGAACTCTCAGGTTGACAGCCTGGCTGCTCCACTTCCGTCGCTAGTCAGGCTACATTCCTTTTCACCTGAAGTGGTACACATCTTGTCTTCTTCTCATAAGTCTTCCACCAGGAAGATTTATTCCAGCAAATGGAGGAGATTCTCCATTTGGGCTCAGGCCCAAGGTTTGGACCCCTTCACAGCCCCTATTCCGTCGGTCTTAGATTTTTTAGCCATGTTGTTCCATCAGGGCTCCGTGCCCGCTACCATTAAAGTGCAGTTGGCTGCAATTTCCAATTTTCACACATCTTACGAGCCCTCTCTTGTGGGCCACAAACTCTGTAAAGCCTTTCTAAAAGGTGCTTGGTTACTTCATCCCCCTGTTTCAGAACCTGTCCTGCTATGGGATCTAAACCTTGTGCTACAAGCTATTACGTCACCACCCTTTGAATCAGCTGCCACTTGTGAATTGAAATTCTTATCTTGGAAGACGGCATTTCTGATAGCCATTACATCGGCCTGGAGGGTATCAGAATTTCAAGCTTTGTCCATTAAACCTCTGTATTTGATCTTTCATAAGGATAGAGTTTCTCTGAGGCTTAACCCATCCTTCCTTCCGAAGGTGTCATCCACTGTCAATCCCCATGAATCTGTTGAGCTACCAGTGTTCTTTCCGAACTTTTCTAATAAAGCAGAGTTCAGGTTCCATCAGTTGGATGTGCACAGGCAACTGAGATTTTATTTACACAGGACTAAGCATGTTAGGAAATCTGATCAACTGTTTGTGTCCTTTTCAGAGAACAGAGCAGGTTGTCCTATTTCCAAGTGCACAATTTCTAAATGTATCAAAGATTGTATTTCATTCATCTACTCGTCAGCAGGCAGAAATGTACCTTTTCCCGTCAAAGCTCACTCTACCAGGGCTATGTCTACATCAGTAGCTTTCCATGCTAGGCTTTCCTTGGATGATATTTGTGCTGCGGCTACTTGGGCCTCTCCCAACACTTTTATTACTCATTACAAGCTGGACGTGGCTTCTAGGGGCCAGGCTTCCTTTGGTTCCATGGTTCTCAGGAGTATCTTCTTATGAGCCTCCCAGGATAGAGGTGCTGGGGACGCTGTCCCGTGAGTAAGGAATGTAGGCGAGATAGGACCACATAACATCAGTTAGTTATGTACTCACCATAACGATCGATGTATGTGGTCCATCTCGCCTACATTCCTACGTACTCTCCCACCTGCCCCCTTCCTAGAGGATTTGGAGGAATATTGGCTCTGTGGACTCTTCAAGGTCAGTGATTTTGTTCCCTTATCTGGCTGGAATTTCTTCCAGTGTTGATTGTGTATGGGTTATGATTGGTATGATTGCAAACAAGATCTGGGGCTAGGGCGAGGTGCATCTTGGGATACCGGGTTAGCCCAGCCAATTAGAGACTTCGTGCTAGAGAAATTTGGCCGAGTCGGAGCCGATTCTTGGCTCCGAACCCGTGAGTAAGGAATGTAGGCGAGATGGACCACATACATCGATCGTTATGGTGAGTACATAGCTAACTGTTCCACACCAGAGGTCAGTTCCTCGTTGGTCAGATCCGACCACAAGCTAATCACCCTAGACATCCACATCCCGCCCCCACCCCCTATTAGGGAAACCACCGTAAAAGAATTCTCCAAAAACAACTTCACGCTTCTTAAGACAGAAGTGGCAGACTTCACAACACCCATGCAGACGGACAATAGAGGTAGGACTGCTGAATCCTACACAGATCCACTTTATAAGCACTTACACGAGTGCATGGATCATGCAATCCCTAACAGAACCAAGATACTATCCTCCAGAAAAGGGAAGCCAATCTGGTGGTCCCCTGCCATAAATAAACTATTCAACAGAAGAAAGAAACTGTTGCAAAAAAGAGTAAACTCCCATGATTGGAGGAATTCCCTGGTCAGCCTCAGTAAGAAGCTGAGATCCCTCATAAAATCCTCCAAAGCTAGTTATGAAAACAAAATCACCACTAATTCTAAAGACAACCAGAAAGCATTCTATAGCTATGTGAAGAATCTCAATGGCAACACTCAGATCTGCTCTGAGTTATAGCACAATGGCACACTAAATATACAGAACCAACTGATATTGCCAACATCCTGGCAGATTCAGTGCTAACTTTAACCCCCTCTCACCCCCTAAAGGGCCCATCTCTATACTGGAAGAATGCAAAGTTCCTGTAATTACGGCTGCACATGTAAAAAACACACTCTCCAAAGCCAAGAACACAGCATCCATGGGACCTGACAACATCCCAGGCTGCATTCTACACGAACTACAGAACGAACTGGCACCCCACCTAAGTACCATGTTCAGTCATAGCCTTACCTCAGGCTTTGTGCCCACTGAATGGCGCACAGTGATGGTCATCCCACTCCACAAAGGGGGAGCCACCACGGACCCCGGGAACTACCGCCCCATTAGCCTGATGAGCCTGGTCTGCAAGGAACTTATAAACAATGACATTGGTAATCTCCAAACTCTGGACCCCACCCAGTTTGGGTTTGTAAAAGGCAGATCATGTCTCCTAAACCTGATAGACTTCTTTGAAGCAGTCACCAAAGCCTTAGATGAGGGTAAGGTGGTTCACACAGCCTACCTAGATCTCGCCAAGGCTTTCGACACTATCCCCCACTCTGGAATTATAGATAAACTCACTAAACTAGGTATAAATCCCTATGTCACAAGATGGGTTGCCAACTGGCTCACTGACAGAACCGACACTCTGAAAGTAGCAGACTCCAAATCCGACTTCAGACCAGTGACAAGTGGAGTACCACAGGGTTCAGTCATGGGTTCCCTCCTGTTTGGTGTCTGCTTATCTGAAGTACAGGCTAACACAGAAGGTCTTTGGCTAACAAAGTTCACAGATGACTGCAAACTAGGAGCCATAATCAAAGCTGCTAATGATATGGACATCCTATAAAAGGGCCTCACTGAGACAGATGCCTGGTGTCAAAGCCATGGCCTCAAGCTCAATGCCAAAAAGTGCATTGTCATCCCTTTTGGTAAAAACTCTGTACCCATGAACTACCACATAGGCGGTAGTCTACTTAACACAGAAAGTGTGATAAGAGACCTTGGGACACAGGTGGACAGTAGTCTCTCCTTTGATAATCACATCGCCACAGTTGTCAGGAAATCCTTCTACGTGGCACACCTCATCACAAGGTTTCTCATCCAGGAAAAAAAGAGGTCATTGTTCCCCTCTACTCATCACTCATTAGACCGATTATAGAATACAGTACCCCTTTTGGTATGTACCTCACAAGACATCTACAACAACTGGAAAGGCCGCAGAAATACCTCACAAAGAGGATTACCGACCTCAAACAGATGCTTTACATAGACCATCTCAAAGAAATCCAGCTTTACTCCATCACATATCGCCTACTCAGAGGCGATCTCTGCCTAACATACAAAGCTATGTCAAACCCAGAGCTGTTGGACATGCTGCACTTATTAAAATCCCAATCCCTCCGAGCTACACGCTCTAGGGACCTAAACCTTGTCACAACAATAAACAGAACATGCTGGAGGGATAAATTCCTGTCCCAGAGACTTCGTATACTCTGGAACAAACTATTTCAAACAAAGGTCCTCATTAGCTCTCTTCAAGAAAAATCATGATGATTGGATGGGAGATAGGAAATTCACCCTGGGGATCAGTTCTGTGGCTTTGCTCGACAGGGGCACAGGAAAATAATTTTCTTGGGTGGCGAAAGTCAGGGTACCTTTTTGGCTAGGCTTATATAGGCCCTAGGGCCAATAGCCTGGTACCTACCTATGAACCTATGAACCTGATCTACAGAATCATGGATCTTGGGGGGCCCTATTTCAGTAAACAGACTCAACTTCCCTGAAGGCTTACCTGACTGTTCACTTTTGGAGGCAGTTGGGAGTGATTTATCTCATCGCTCAGCTGTGTGAATGGCCATCATGCAGGACCAGTGGGTGAGAAAGATAATATCCAGAGGCTATATTATAACATTTTCCTTTTCCCGTCCTTCAACTACAGTCACCCTAGATGTTCCACCCTGCCAGTTCAAGCAACAAAAAGAGAGTGATCTCCATACTTCTGAAAAAAAAGAGAGCTGTCCAGGAAATCCCATCAGAGCAGATGGGGTCAAAGAACTATTCCAGATTCTTTTTACTGCCAAAGACGCACAAGGACCTCAGGCTACTTCTGGATTTCAGTAGCCTAAGCTTTTATGGCAGAAAGACCTCTTTCAGAATGGTCATGGTGTAAGCAATTTTGCCCTATGTGAAGGCAAATGACTGGATGTGCTCAGCATACCTCTCAGCTGTTCAGATGTTTGCAGAATGTCAAGATGTTTGCCTCATAATTTTGGTCTCTTTCTCATAAAATTGTGGTTTTCTGACAAATCATTGAGGACTGAAGTCAGAAAATAATAACACACATTTGAGTTTCAGATTTCATATCTTTCAGAAAATTCAGGCTAATGCAAAACCTGTTATTCTATCAACTTTATAAGTTTGTAAGAGCAACATTTAAAAAGTGTTCTTATTTTGGGCCTTTGTCCCCTCATTATTTGTGCCTTTGTCCAAATTTCTTGCTCTTAGAGGTTAACGAAGTATGACGCTCAGTAGACCTTCAGGATGCCTCTCTCCACATAAAGACTGAAAAGGCACCCAGAAGGTTTCTCTGCTTTTGGCTATAAGTCAGTCACTTCTAATTCAGGGCTTTGCCCTTCAGTTTCACCTCAGACCCCCACACAGTGGTCCCAATTGTTATCCATCAGCATCAATTCACATAACCCACATTAGCAGGCAATACAGGAATTTCAGAACCTTCTCCCCTCCCTGAGTGATGGCTATTCAATCAGACAATATGTCTGTTGTATGGAACATCAACAAGCAAAACTGAACTAAGAGCTATCTACATTGTAAAAAGGTCATGAGAATTTAGCAGTGAGCACTATATTTGCATCACTTTCCAACTGCAAAGCATAGGCTGGGGAAAGTCAGCTATCTAGCAGACAGGCTCAGCAAGTCTTTACTAATGCCTCACAAATGATCCCTTAATCCTTTAGTGGCTCTGCTGATATTCAGCCATGTGGTCCAGCCTTGCTGCTATCTCTTCACATCCCTTTCCAACACCACATGCAGCAGATACTTAGACCTGCTAACCTGAAAAGTCACCATGATGTGCCATAGTCTGTAGCCCCCTAGACTCCTCTATAGGTTTGCGCCCATTCCCCTTATTTTGAAGTTCCTGCAGAAAGTCTCAACATTTGAATCTACAATCATTCACACAGCCTACTCTGGCCCAGGCAAATCTGGTTTCATGTGCTCAGGCCTTATTTGAAGATGTTTCCCTGGCTTCTGGATCCAGAACCATAGCTTCAGTGTCACCCTTCTGGCCAGCCTCACCAGGACTTTCAGGACCTCAGATTAACAACATGGTTTTTCCATTTCCCAGTAAGATCCAGAAATTTCTTGTCCCAAACAGTAGCACACATCTTGTTTGTTCCTCAAAAGCAATCTACCTGTAAACTCTAGAGGAGGAGGAGGAGGAAACATTCCTCTGTGTGGTCCATAGAACAAGGGACATACACCTTCTGTGCTTCCATCCCAGAAGTTTTATAATTTTTGTTCAACCTTTTATGAGCAAGATATAGGATTCCAAAACCATTCATTGGTTTCACATCATCTTTGCAAAGCTATTCTCAAGGGACTTATTTCCTCACTGTCGTCCCGTAATAGATTGTACTCCTCCATGGGACTTCAGTTTGTCCTAGAAGCTCTAACAAAACCTCCCTTTGAAGCAGTCTCTTCTACAGAATTAAAGTTTTTATCCTGGAAAAATGTATTTTTGGTTGCAATTACTCCAGCTGGGTAGATTTCAGAACTCCATGCTTTGCCATCTTCTCCATTTTACTCAGTATTTTACAAGGGTATGGTCAACTTGAAAACCAACCCATTTTTAGTTCAGAGTTAGCATCAGAAACAAAACTAAACTAAATCAGCCAATGTACGTACCAGTATAGTTCCCTAATCTTTCCAACAAAAGAAAGTATTTCTTACACAACACTGGATGTTCATAGGCAACTCATATTCTGCCTCCAAAGAACAGAACTATTCAGGAAGGGTATTTATTCATTTATTCATCTTGTTTGCCCAAAACAAAATGGGCATGGACATTTCTGAACAGATGTTATCCAGATGGCTATCTGATTAATCAACTTTCTGTACCTGCCAGAAATAAAACCTTACCTGCTAAACCAAGAGCTCATTCTACCGTATCCATTGTGCCCTCCATTACAAGTTTCAGAAATTCTTTGGTGGATGAAATTTGTGCTGCAGCAACAGGATCTGTTACATATGTTTGTCAAACATTGTAAATTGGAGGTCACCTGTAGTCCTAGAGTTTCTTTCAGAGCTTTAATCTTGAAAGATATCTTGCCATGATGTTATCTAAGAAAATAGGTAGCCTTGGATTTTGTCCCAGCAATTAGATTGAAAGGATGGATGACATAGGATACTGAAGTAATGTACTTACCATAATACTGGAACCTTTTCATCCAAGTCCATCTGATACATTTCCTCCCTCCTTCCCCCAACCAAATTATTACCTCCTTTCAAGGGACTTGCAGACCAGTCTGGGGCCTTTTCCCTTCCAATATTTTTCATGACAGCTTATCTGTAACATATGTCCCTTCTAACTAGCAAATCCAATTTGAGATTAGTGAGGGAACAAGGGATTTGTGGGAGGAAAATGTGAAGGAGCTTAAGAATGGGAGAACTAGTAATTGGCCAGATTAGATCTGACAAGCAGCTTGGTACCCCAACAGTTATATTGGATGGACATGGATGAAAACGATCAAGCGTTACAGCAAGTGCAAAACTTCTGGTATTGTGAGGTGAGGAGGTTTTGGAAGAGGATTGAAAGTGAGAGTTGTCCATTCTGAGGGACAAATGCCTGTAGTAACAGACAGACTGAATATGATTACCCAAAGGTTCACAAATATTGTTTGAAAAATGGAGAGCAATATCAGCAGAGAAGCTGCATACTAATGCCACTCTCCAAGCGGAAAGCTAATGCTAATCAGCCATGTGCTGCCCCTAGGAAATGCCCACACCTCTTAAATTGCTTGGCAGAGTAAAATTTTACTGTAGAAGGAAAAAGTGAACACTGTCCTTTGACAGCTACACCTGTTAACACCTATTCTCTCCTGTCAGAGTGCTTGTGGTACAGGAACATACCGGAGAGTTGTTGTGGTGAGAGGATATCAGTGTATGTGTGTGTGTGTGTGTGTGTGAAGGTAAAATGAATGAAATATTAAGAAATGAAAAGAAATACAGTGTGGTATCCAGGAATGAGATTAATATGGCCTATTACAGAATAGATAATATCCTGGAAGACATGATGAATGAGGAACTTATTAATTGTAAAACCTTTACCTACCTGAAAAACACCAAACCCAAAATACCGGTTGTATTCGGTATACCGAAAATCCATAAAAACAGCTTGGACCCACCCCTGAGACCCATTGTTTCAGCCGGTGGGTCGAAAACAAATTCCCTAGCAAAATATGTGGATGTTAAAACCAAACACATTTGGATCACCAAGGGGACAATCCTGAGGGATTCATGGGATTTATTGACCATTTTGAACCCTGAAATGTATCATGAGGAATTAATTTTCGTGACTATAGACATAGTGGACCTATTTGGTTCGATACCCTATGAAGAAGGTAATATGATGTTTGAGGAAGAAATATTTGCAGACAACAAACTTACCCATGGAGAAAAGGTAGTGTGCACAGGATTGATGGACCTAGTATTGAAAAACAATTTTTTTCTATTCAATGGTGAATATTTTAGACAGCTACAAGGGGTAGCTATGGGTGCTGCCTGTGCACCTACCTTTGCGAACTTGGTCCTATCAAACTGGGAAAGCAAACACATATTGGGGTCTAAATACGAGAAGTATTGGACACTATATAAGAGGTTCCTCGCCGACATTATAACATTTTGAGCAGAGGTTATTGTTATTCTAGAAGAATTTATTAAATATATGGAGGAAACTTCAGGTTTTGAAATTTACTTATAATTATTCTAAGACTAGTATTTCATACCTAGACGTGGAAATAACTTTGGAAAATAAAACTTTCCAAACTAGTGTCTATAGGAAACCTACTTATGTTAATTCCTTTCTACACTTTGATAGTGCCCACCCTCTATATTGTAAAAATAATTTAGTAAAAGGGCAATTTGTAAGAGGGTCGAGGATGACCAGTAAAGATGACAAATTCTTTAACGAATGTGATTTGTTACACAAAATGTTTCTCAAAAGGGTTATCCAAATGATTTTGTTCAAAAATTGAGAACAGAGGTTGAAAAAGGTAGAAGGGGAAAGATTCAAACCCATAACAGGGTCATACAAGGAAGTAAAAGTGATAGAAGACAAGGAAGAAGAAAATTTTCAGCAGTCACTTGTTATTGAATACAATACATTAAATAAGGAGGTGAAAACACTATTTTATAGGGAATGGGAGAGATTTAAGAATTTTACGGATTTAGAAGGTATTTCTACCCAAATGCCCAAAGTTATATTCAAAAATACTATTAGTATAAAAGGATGGTTGGAAAACAACATAGATAACAGGGGGAAAAAAGACATACAAGGTAGGATAAAAACAGGCACCTTTAAATGTGGCAGGTGCATGCAATGTGACAACATTTTGGATAAAGGAAAAGTTTTCCTGGAAGGGAGAAAAAGATGGTTAAAAAGTAAGGCATATTACAACTGTGAATAAAGGGGGTTGGTATATTTAGCTATATGTATGGCATGCCCGTCTTTCTATGTAGGGAAGACGGAAAGGTCACTTAAAAGAAGAATATACGAACATATGTACGATGTTAAAAAAGAAAAAGAAACCAATGCCATTTTTAGACATTCTAGGGTTTGTGTAGGGTCCAAATTTAAATTCTTTGTGTTGGACCAAATAATTGGTAATAAGAGAGGGGGTCCCTTGGAAGAACTCATATCTTATAGAGAAATGTGGTGGCAGATAGCCTTAGAAGCCAACAGAAAACCTGGCTTAAATGATCATATATCCATTCAGCCTCTTTTGAAAATAAGAGCTGAAAAAATATGAAGGAAAAGGTGTAATAAAAAAGTAACCAGGAGGTGGCACCACAGTTGCATAGAATATATAGGTTTACAATGAAGGAATATATATATATGTATTTCTTATCTAACTATTTTTTCCTATTCATTTTTTAAAAAAAGCAATTTTATAAATATATTTATTTAAATATTTAAATAAGTTAAAAGGATTTTTTAAAAAAGGTTTTAGGATTATTTAATAAAACAATTGTGTGTTTTTTAGAATTATTTATTTTTATGAATAATAAATGAGTAACTAATTAGTATGTAATGAAGGCTTGTAATAGATTGGTTGATTGATTTTAAATAATATATAAAAGGGTAACTAGGAACTGTTGTTTTGTTTCAGCATCTGATGAAGTCCAGTAGTGACGAAAACGCTGAGTGAGAAGGCGTTCATTGTGTATTTTTTTGCGTGGCTTACTGTGTTTTACTGTGGATTAAAACGTTTAAAACCAATTTTGGAAGAGGTTCTTTTGCTTCACTTCCAGTTCCAGTTTTTGGTTGGATACTGAAGTAATGTACTTACCATAATACTGGAACCTTTTCATCCAAGTCCATCTGATACATTTCCTCCCTCCTTCCCCCAACCAAATTATTACCTCCTTTCAAGGGACTTGCAGACCAGTCTGGGGCCTTTTCCCTTCCAATATTTTTCATGACAGCTTATCTGTAACATATGTCCCTTCTAACTAGCAAATCCAATTTGAGATTAGTGAGGGAACAAGGGATTTGTGGGAGGAAAATGTGAAGGAGCTTAAGAATGGGAGAACTAGTAATTGGCCAGATTAGATCTGACAAGCAGCTTGATACCCCAACAGTTATATTGGATGGACATGGATGAAAACGATCAAGCGTTACAGCAAGTGCAAAACTTCTGGTATTGTGAGGTGAGGAGGTTTTGGAAGAGGATTGAAAGTGAGAGTTGTCCATTCTGAGGGACAAATGCCTGTAGTAACAGACAGACTGAATATGATTACCCAAAGGTTCACAAATATTGTTTGAAAAATGGAGAGCAATATCAGCAGAGAAGCTGCATACTAATGCCACTCTCCAAGCGGAAAGCTAATGCTAATCAGCCATGTGCTGCCCCTAGGAAATGCCCACACCTCTTAAATTGCTTGGCAGAGTAAAATTTTACTGTAGAAGGAAAAAGTGAACACTGTCCTTTGACAGCTACACCTGTTAACACCTATTCTCTCCTGTCAGAGTGCTTGTGGTACAGGAACATACCGGAGAGTTGTTGTGGTGAGAGGATATCAGTGTATGTGTGTGTGTGTGTGTGAAGGTAAAATGAATGAAATATTAAGAAATGAAAAGAAATACAGTGTGGTATCCAGGAATGAGATTAATATGGCCTATTACAGAATAGATAATATCCTGGAAGACATGATGAATGAGGAACTTATTAATTGTAAAACCTTTACCTACCTGAAAAACACCAAACCCAAAATACCGGTTGTATTCGGTATACCGAAAATCCATAAAAACAGCTTGGACCCACCCCTGAGACCCATTGTTTCAGCCGGTGGGTCGAAAACAAATTCCCTAGCAAAATATGTGGATGTTAAAACCAAACACATTTGGATCACCAAGGGGACAATCCTGAGGGATTCATGGGATTTATTGACCATTTCAACCCTGAAATGTATCATGAGGAATTAATTTTCGTGACTATAGACATAGTGGACCTATTTGGTTCGATACCCTATGAAGAAGGTAATATGATGTTTGAGGAAGAAATATTTGCAGACAACAAACTTACCCATGGAGAAAAGGTAGTGTGCACAGGATTGATGGACCTAGTATTGAAAAACAATTTTTTTCTATTCAATGGTGAATATTTTAGACAGCTACAAGGGGTAGCTATGGGTGCTGCCTGTGCACCTACCTGCGAACTTGGTCCTATCAAACTGGGAAAGCAAACACATATTGGGGTCTAAATACGAAGTATTGGACACTATATAAGAGGTTCCTCGACGACATTATAATATTTTGGACAGGGGTATTGATATTCTAGAAGAATTTATTAAATATATGGAGGAAACTTCAGGTTTTTTGAAATTTACTTATAATTATTCTAAGACTAGTATTTCATACCTAGACGTGGAAATAACTTTGGAAAATAAAACTTTCCAAACTAGTGTCTATAGGAAACCTACTTATGTTAATTCCTTTCTACACTTTGATAGTGCCCACCCTCTATATTGTAAAAATAATTTAGTAAAAGGGCAATTTGTAAGAGGGTCGAGGATGACCAGTAAAGATGACAAATTCTTTAACGAATGTGATTTGTTACACAAAATGTTTCTCGAAAGGGGTTATCCAAATGATTTTGTTCAAAAATTGAGAACAGAGGTTGAAAAGGTAGAAGGGAAAGATTTAAACCCATAACAGGGTCATACAAGGAAGTAAAAGTGATAGAAGACAAGGAAGAAGAAAATTTTCAGCAGTCACTTGTTATTGAATACAATACATTAAATAAGGAGGTGAAAACACTATTTTATAGGGAATGGGAGAGATTTAAGAATTTTACGGATTTAGAAGGTATTTCTACCCAAATGCCCAAAGTTATATTCAAATATACTATTAGTATAAAAGGATGGTTGGAAAACAACATAGATAACAGGGGGAAAAAAGACATACAAGGTAGGATAAAAACAGGCACCTTTAAATGTGGCAGGTGCATGCAATGTGACAACATTTTGGATAAAGGAAAAGTTTTCCTGGAAGGGAGAAAAAGATGGTTAAAAAGTAAGGCATATTACAACTGTGAATCAAGGGGGTTGGTATATTTAGCTATATGTATGGCATGCCCTTCTTTCTATGTAGGGAAGACGGAAAGGTCACTTAAAAGAAGAATATCTGAACATATATGCGATGTTAAAAAGAAAAAAGAAACCAATGCCATTTTTAGACATTCTAGGGTTTGTGTAGGGTCCAAATTTAAATTCTTTGTGTTGGACCAAATAATTGGTAATAAGAGAGGGGGTCCCTTGGAAGAACTCATATCTTATAGAGAAATGTGGTGGCAGATAGCCTTAGAAGCCAACAGAAAACCTGGCTTAAATGATCATATATCCATTCAGCCTCTTTTGAAAATAAGAGCTGAAAAAATATGAAGGAAAAGGTGTAATAAAAAAAGTAACCAGGAGGTGGCACCACAGTTGCATAGAATATATAGGTTTACAATGAAGGAATATATATATATATGTATTTCTTATCTAACTATTTTTTCCTATTCATTTTTTAAAAAAGCAATTTTATAAATATATTTATTTAAATATTTAAATAAGTTAAAAGGATTTTTTAAAAAAGGTTTTAGGATTATTTAATAAAACAATTGTGTGTTTTTAGAATTATTTATTTTTATGAATAATAAATGAGTAACTAATTAGTATGTAATGAAGGCTTGTAATAGATTGGTTGATTGATTTTAAATAATATATAAAAGGGTAACTAGGAACTGTTGTTTTGTTTCAGCATCTGATGAAGTCCAGTAGTGACGAAAACGCTGAGTGAGAAGGCGTTCATTGTGTATTTTTTGCGTGGCTTACTGTGTTTTACTGTGGATTAAAAGCGTTTAAAACCAATTTTGGAAGAGGTTCTTTTGCTTCACTTCCAGTTCCAGTTTTGGTTGGATACTGAAGTAATGTACTTACCATAATACTGGAACCTTTTCATCCAAGTCCATCTGATACATTTCCTCCTCCTTCCCCAACCAAATTATTACCTCCTTTCAAGGGACTTGCAGACCAGTCTGGGGCCTTTTCCTTCCAATATTTTTCATGACAGCTTATCTGTAACATATGTCCCTTCTAACTAGCAAATCCAATTTGAGATTAGTGAGGGAACAAGGGATTTGTGGGAGGAAAATGTGAAGGAGCTTAAGAATGGGAGAACTAGTAATTGGCCAGATTAGATCTGACAAGCAGCTTGGTACCCCAACAGTTATATTGGATGGACATGGATGAAAACGATCAAGCGTTACAGCAAGTGCAAAACTTCTGGTATTGTGAGGTGAGGAGGTTTTGGAAGAGGATTGAAAGTGAGAGTTGTCCATTCTGAGGGACAAATGCCTGTAGTAACAGACAGACTGAATATGATTACCCAAAGGTTCACAAATATTGTTTGAAAAATGGAGAGCAATATCAGCAGAGAAGCTGCATACTAATGCCACTCTCCAAGCGGAAAGCTAATGCTAATCAGCCATGTGCTGCCCCTAGGAAATGCCCACACCTCTTAAATTGCTTGGCAGAGTAAAATTTTACTGTAGAAGGAAAAAGTGAACACTGTCCTTTGACAGCTACACCTGTTAACACCTATTCTCTCCTGTCAGAGTGCTTGTGGTACAGGAACATACCGGAGAGTTGTTGTGGTGAGAGGATATCAGTGTATGTGTGTGTGTGTGTGTGTGTGAAGGTAAAATGAATGAAATATTAAGAAATGAAAAGAAATACAGTGTGGTATCCAGGAATGAGATTAATATGGCCTATTACAGAATAGATAATATCCTGGAAGACATGATGAATGAGGAACTTATTAATTGTAAAACCTTTACCTACCTGAAAAACACCAAACCCAAAATACCGGTTGTATTCGGTATACCGAAAATCCATAAAAACAGCTTGGACCCACCCCTGAGACCCATTGTTTCAGCCGGTGGGTCGAAAACAAATTCCCTAGCAAAATATGTGGATGTTAAAACCAAACACATTTGGATCACCAAGGGGACAATCCTGAGGGATTCATGGGATTTATTGACCATTTTGAACCCTGAAATGTATCATGAGGAATTAATTTTCGTGACTATAGACATAGTGGACCTATTTGGTTCGATACCCTATGAAGAAGGTAATATGATGTTTGAGGAAGAAATATTTGCAGACAACAAACTTACCCATGGAGAAAAGGTAGTGTGCACAGGATTGATGGACCTAGTATTGAAAAACAATTTTTTTCTATTCAATGGTGAATATTTTAGACAGCTACAAGGGGTAGCTATGGGTGCTGCCTGTGCACCTACCTTTGCGAACTTGGTCCTATCAAACTGGGAAAGCAAACACATATTGGGGTCTAAATACGAGAAGTATTGGACACTATATAAGAGGTTCCTCGTCGACATTATAATATTTTGGACAGGAGGTATTGATATTCTAGAAGAATTTATTAAATATATGGAGGAAACTTCAGGTTTTTTGAAATTTACTTATAATTATTCTAAGACTAGTATTTCATACCTAGACGTGGAAATAACTTTGGAAAATAAAACTTTCCAAACTAGTGTCTATAGGAAACCTACTTATGTTAATTCCTTTCTACACTTTGATAGTGCCCACCCTCTATATTGTAAAAATAATTTAGTAAAAGGGCAATTTGTAAGAGGGTCGAGGATGACCAGTAAAGATGACAAATTCTTTAACGAATGTGATTTGTTACACAAAATGTTTCTCGAAAGGGGTTATCCAAATGATTTTGTTCAAAAATTGAGAACAGAGGTTGAAAAAGGTAGAAGGGGAAAGATTTAAACCCATAACAGGGTCATACAAGGAAGTAAAAGTGATAGAAGACAAGGAAGAAGAAAATTTTCAGCAGTCACTTGTTATTGAATACAATACATTAAATAAGGAGGTGAAAACACTATTTTATAGGGAATGGGAGAGATTTAAGAATTTTACGGATTTAGAAGGTATTTCTACCCAAATGCCCAAAGTTATATTCAAAAATACTATTAGTATAAAAGGATGGTTGGAAAACAACATAGATAACGGGGAAAAAAGACATACAAGGTAGGATAAAACAGGCACCTTTAAATGTGGCAGGTGCATGCAATGTGACAACATTTTGGATAAAGGAAAAGTTTTCCTGGAAGGGAGAAAAAGATGGTTAAAAAGTAAGGCATATTACAACTGTGAATCAAGGGGGTTGGTATATTTAGCTATATGTATGGCATGCCTGTCTTTCTATGTAGGGAAGGCGGAAAGGTCACTTAAAAGAAGAATATACGAACATATGTACGATGTTAAAAAGAAAAAGAAACCAATGCCATTTTTAGACATTCTAGGGTTTGTGTAGGGTCCAAATTTAAATTCTTTGTGTTGGACCAAATAATTGGTAATAAGAGAGGGGGTCCCTTGGAAGAACTCATATCTTATAGAGAAATGTGGTGGCAGATAGCCTTAGAAGCCAACAGAAAACCTGGCTTAAATGATCATATATCCATTCAGCCTCTTTTGAAAATAAGAGCTGAAAAAATATGAAGGAAAAGGTGTAATAAAAAAAGTAACCAGGAGGTGGCACCACAGTTGCATAGAATATATAGGTTTACAATGAAGGAATATATATATGTATTTCTTATCTATTTTTTTCCTATTCATTTTTTAAAAAAGCAATTTTATAAATATATTTATTTAAATATTTAAATAAGTTAAAAGGATTTTAAAAAAGGTTTTAGGATTATTTAATAAAACAATTGTGTGTTTTTTAGAATTATTTATTTTTATGAATAATAAATGAGTAACTAATTAGTATGTAATGAAGGCTTGTAATAGATTGGTTGATTGATTTTAAATAATATATAAAAGGGTAACTAGGAACTGTTGTTTTGTTTCAGCATCTGATGAAGTCCAGTAGTGACGAAAACGCTGAGTGAGAAGGCGTTCATTGTGTATTTTTTGCGTGGCTTACTGTGTTTTACTGTGGATTAAAACGTTTAAAACCAATTTTGGAAGAAGTTCTTTTGCTTCACTTCCAGTTCCAGTTTTTGGTTGGATACTGAAGTAATGTACTTACCATAATACTGGAACCTTTTCATCCAAGTCCATCTGATACATTTCCTCCCTCCTTCCCCCAACCAAATTATTACCTCCTTTCAAGGGACTTGCAGACCAGTCTGGGGCCTTTTCCCTTCCAATATTTTTCATGACAGCTTATCTGTAACATATGTCCCTTCTAACTAGCAAATCCAATTTGAGATTAGTGAGGGAACAAGGGATTTGTGGGAGGAAAATGTGAAGGAGCTTAAGAATGGGAGAACTAGTAATTGGCCATATTAGATCTGACAAGCAGCTTGGTACCCCAACAGTTATATTGGATGGACATGGATGAAAACGATCAAGCGTTACAGCAAGTGCAAAACTTCTGGTATTGTGAGGTGAGGAGGTTTTGGAAGAGGATTGAAAGTGAGAGTTGTCCATTCTGAGGGACAAATGCCTGTAGTAACAGACAGACTGAATATGATTACCCAAAGGTTCACAAATATTGTTTGAAAAATGGAGAGCAATATCAGCAGAGAAGCTGCATACTAATGCCACTCTCCAAGCGGAAAGCTAATGCTAATCAGCCATGTGCTGCCCCTAGGAAATGCCCACACCTCTTAAATTGCTTGGCAGAGTAAAATTTTACTGTAGAAGGAAAAAGTGAACACTGTCCTTTGACAGCTACACCTGTTAACACCTATTCTCTCCTGTCAGAGTGCTTGTGGTACAGGAACATACCGGAGAGTTGTTGTGGTGAGAGGATATCAGTGTATGTGTGTGTGTGTGTGTGTGTGTGTGTGTGTGTGTGTGTGTGTGTGTGTGTGTGTGTGTGTGTGTGTGTGTGTGTGTGTGTGACAAATATATGTTTCTATAGGGACATTAATGAGGTTGCGTGTGTGTGTGTGTGTGTGTGTCTGTGTCTGCCTGGCTGGTTTCACTAAGAGTTATTAGGTAGGATTTGCTGAGAGCATGTCTGTGTGTGTCTGTCTTTGTATTATAGCATGTATGCAGATGTGCGTGTAAGAGTTTCCATGTTTGTGATTGAGTGTCTTGGTGGGGGGCTTGTTTGTGGATTCCTGAATGTGTATAGATCTTGTGTGTGTGTGTGTGTGTGTGTGTGTGTGTGTGTGTGTGTGTGTGTGTGTGTGTGTTTAGAAGGCTACTTTTAGTGTCAGAGAGAACACTAGCATGGTCAAGTTTGACAGTGCAGTGTTTAATTCAGAGACACAGTAGTGAGTTGATAATTAGGTGTTTCTCACTGTGGCTTTGCCATGTTTGTGAATTAGAATTTCTCTGTGCCTCAGTAATTGAACAGTCTGTTTTGGGAAGTTAGTGTGGCTGGAAATGAGTTTTCTGAATCCTGTCCTTTGTGTAATTCATCAGACTTGATAGAAGTTAAAGATCTATTGTTTGAGCTGAGGATTGTTAAATGAGGTGATGGGGGTCTCTGGAATATTTTTCACCTCAGACTAATATGTTTTGGGGTTACCAATGGAAATTGCTGTTGATTTCTACAATAAACAGATTTAGCAATTTAGATATTAATTCTGTTTTTATTTTGGTCTAAAGACTGAGAAAATGAGAGTGGTATGCAGCATTACTGCAGGATTTCTAAAGTCACAAGGCCATATTTCTAGCCTGGATTTTCAAGTTCCAGTGTAAATCAGAAGGATGTTCTGATAGAGTCCTTTGCTAGGCATGAAGCTGAGCAATAACAGTGTTCTGACTAATAAACCTTGCCTGTTACAGCTAGATTCATAATTCAGTAGCTGGATTTAGTATAATTATTTTCCCCTGAGTTCAAAGTATAATAAGCATGCTCCATGTATTACATTATATATGTATTTAGTTTGCTTATAAGTTTGTTCTGCTTTTACACAGTTAGAACTATTCACAAATTTGATGAGCAAATTTCTTGAACAGATTAAACAGAATAAGCACTATGACTGCTTTGTACAGACATGCCATTGCCGTCTCTGGTGACCATACCTTTGTGTTTTAGGTATTACAGGTCATGTACAGACACAACCAGAGAAGGATCTTTTAACAGTATGGGCGATCATTGTTGAATATAAGTGTCAGATTATAACGAATACATGCATGCTCCCTGATTTAAATGGCAAGTCAAGTAAATAATTGTGTGTCATGTGATCAGTTAAGATATTTAAAATTTGTTGTGAGCAGTGCTGATTTTAGCCTGGAGAAATGCTGTTATGGCATAAAAGCAAACATTTTTAGCTTAATTAAAATTCCAACACTGTTCTTTGTATTGAGATTATTTTTAGTTATTTTAGGGTATTCTGTATATTACGTTTGACAATCTGGTAATGTTAATAGTTGCTCTGTAATAGTTTACAATGCCTTGCTGTAAGCAAACAGTGATTTTAATACAATAACTTCAGTGTGATATCTTTGTATGTTCTTTGTTTTTTTCATTGAACATTTTTTCATTCTTCTTGCTGATTTGATGCTGTTTTGTATTCTAGTACAAATGAATGAAAATGCAAAAGATAAGGCTATAACAAACTTTGTCAATGGAATGAAAATGATACAGATCCCTACAGATACAGTAGAAATGCTTGATGATGCGTATCAGGAGCATAAAGAAAAATCTTTTGAAATCTTCAGGACCCAGTGTTCAAATTATCAGAGAAAGGAAAACAAAGAAGCAATTAAGGTATTATTTATCATTTGGCTTAACTCCATCTTTGTGTAAAACATGAATAAACATTGTTACTGTTAAGCCTTTTATATTTACCGAGAGGTGTTGTGTGTGTGTGTGTGTGTGTGTGTGTGTGTGTGTGTGTGTGTGTGTGTGTGTGTGTGTGTGTGTGTGTCTAGATATATATATATATATATATATATATATATATATATATATATATATATATATATATATATATATAGTGTGTGTGTGTGTGTGTGTGTGTGTGTGTGTAAACTGGTGCATTTCTTTAGAAAAGAAGACACACTGGAATAAAAAGAGAAGAAAACATACAGTGAAATATTAACAAAAATCTCAAATTGTAAATTTCTAATTGACAATTTATGTTATTTTTATGCTGGTGTACTTTAAGTTGTAGTGTGTCTTGACGTGAATCATTTTTTTATCAGTATATTTGTTTATGAAGGAGAGTGAATTCAATAGTTTATTTTTCCATGCACCAACCCGTGCTGTCCAGATTCTAGAACAGTTACACTCCGAAAAAGTGTGGCACAGATGTTAGATGTGAGTATAAAATAATACTTGCACTCGCTGAACACAAATGTGAAAGTGAGCAAGCACTTGCCTACCAGTGGTGCTATACACAAGATTCTAAAAACCATATCACAGATGCTGCTATCAGGCAGAACCAGAATACCACAAAATACTTCCACTGCAGAAAAAAACACTGTTTTAGCAAATGCAGTAACCCAGGTGAATGTAATTGTTGAACTGAAATACCATTAAATAATGTCCAGACCAGCATGTAATTCATAGATGCCACCTAGATAGGGAACTGGAATAGGCTGTATGCTGCATATGTGCACCATGTGTGACAGCACACAGCATACAGGTAAAACCATAACACATCTAATGCATACATTTGTCAAGTTCTCATTACAAAAGTGGTAAAGTCATGCATATTTCACCAGAAAACCCAACTTTTTGTCATAGGAAATAAGACCACGACTCCTTGTATTGTAAGGGAGCACAGCGGTGCAGTCATTTAAATTCCCAAGTGTAAAAGGCAATCTTGGTGCATTTTATAACTAAACATTTTATAACTAAGTATTCAGTTATAATCCTGTGAATTTTTTTTTTGCAAGAACCCTCAATGGTACTTGTGTGTGTGTGAGGGGGTGGAGGGGGTAACTTATGACCTTTTGTATATTGGGT